>NC_053156.1:190679241-190986741 GCF_016835505.1 Polypterus senegalus | reverse complement strand
AAAAAAGAAAAGAAAAAAACACTACCAGACATAATGAAATTCTACTATGCCAAGCGAAAAGACAGTTTAAAATAAAAATAAAAAAAAAAATCAGTTAAGCAGAACAGTAAAACAGTGGGTATGTTACTGAGATTTTTTTTTTTTTTTTAAGTGAAGACTATTCGGGCTATGTTTGCAGTTTCATCAAGGTACAATTATTTAAAATGTTTATGTTGAAATTTTAAAAATAACATTCTGGAAGCAATTGATTACTCTGCAAGTGACCTTCCATTAACCATTTTACTGTTAAAGAAGAATCGACACGACTAGGGCACTTCTTGATATAACTGAGCATGAGGGGGTAAAAAAAGGAATTGAATGAATTCTGTACTCTGGCTCAGTCCTATAGCGAATAAAGCATATCAAAGTACATGTAAATTATATGTCGGATGTAAAGGGATTTGCATGTATTGCAGCAATGAATTACTTGGTAAAAATTATTAATTTTTTTTTTAACTAGTTGAATAAAAATATTCTTAATATCTGTCAGTTCTGCTCATTAAGACTGGTTCACTGGTGGTAGTCTGGCAGCTGAATGATGGTACACTGCGGTTGGTCTCTCCATTCAGTTACTCTAACTTTTTTTTGCTTGTATTTCTGTGGGAGCCACCACAGTCAGCAACACCTCACATTCCTTTTGTTTTCTAAACTTTTTTTTGTTCTTTCACTGTTTGTAGTAAAGATGTTACTTAGGAACATGGGCAAATTTATATGGTGTTCAGATCATGAATATTGACAACAAGGTATTTTTTAATGCTATATGTATTGTTACATACAGGGCAGTGATGGGAAATGGCTAAAATCATGTGCATACACTCATATTTTTAAGTTAGTTGAGATTTAGAAAGCAACACAGCATGGCATGTAATGTACAAATTAATTTATAAATCTGACTTTTTTGTGCATACAACATTTGTGTTTTGAGAGTAAGGAAATCTTCTAGTGTGGAATTAAAGCAAGGTAGGGTTTATGCATGAGGCCGAGGTGTTTTCTCACGAAAGAAGTCACATTCCATGCCTCAAGACCCTGTTCTTTGACAAGGCCTAGTAAGTTCAAATTGGTGCTACCCATAGCCGTCATCCAACTACCAATTAATTTGTCCATATATTTATAAGATATAAAGTTCTCCTGTGTACTTCAAATGGTGGCAGCAATAAGTATTTAACTTTTGATGCTCCATCATTTCAGAAACTTCTTTTTGAAAAGGAGAGCAAAATATCTTTACTGGTATGTGCCATCCAGCATGTTTTACAAAAATGTAGAATTATTATAAAAAAGAAAAAACTTCACCACAAGGCTGCCCACTTAGTTCATGATTATGCTAATAAGAACAAAGTGCATTTACTTGATAATATACTTTAGTATTGTGCAAAAAATGAACGCTGGATAAAATCCAGGATGCCAATGAGAATGAGGACCTAGGTCCTAGAATTGAGTTGAGTATCCTTAGGGAAACTCCTTAGGTTTGTTGTTAGGGGTTAAAAAGTTCCTTTGAAACATCTAAATGTTCCACGCTACAATTAGTTGTTTTATATTTCATGTTATAATATGCTTAGTTTTCCACAATAATGATGCTTTTAAAGTACACATTGTACACAACTTAATAGGTGAAATGGAAGTATGAAAAGATTACAGTACTGTTACTCTCAAGTTAAATCAGATTCACTTACAGAAGATGAACCTGCAAAATCCACAGTAAGGTCACCCCACTTGTGAATTAAGCCATGGTCAAATTTTCAGGAGGAGATCTGTCTGATGGTGGCACTTGCTTCTAGTACATATAGTAGAAGTAGACTTTTTGTTGACAGTGTGGAAACTGTAAAATTGATTTCTTTTCCTTTAACGGGATTTTTTTTTTTTTTAAATTACGGCTTGTTCATATGAAGATCACTTAAGTGTATCTAAAAGGTATCAGATCTTCTGCATTTTGTGAATGTTTTTACACTTAATATATGCTGTTAGGTTATTGCAGGTCATTACATTAAGTGTTTATATTTAGTATGCTCTTTAATATAAAAATACCCTGTATGTTTTTAGTAAAGTAAATGTATCTTTTACACATAAAATAAAGAGGACTTCCTGTCACTTTGCCCTTAATTTATGACTTAATTATCATGCCTATACTTACTGAATGGTCATTTTATTCTCTTTGTGGAACCTGCTTTATTTGATTTATTTAATTAAACCAGAGGACTTAGAGTATTAATATGTCAATCCATTCCCTTTTTTAAAGACACAGGAGGTCTTTACTGTATTGTAAATTTTGATAACAGATACTATATATGCTAATCAGCATAAATATACACCCAGTCAAGGAAGGAAGGACAGCGCACTAGTACCTCTTCCTCGGATGTGCAGTTTTTATTTAATAAAAGTAACATTTTAACTATGGTATGTTATATACTTTGTTAGAATTAGAATTAGAATTAGAACAATCTAGACGAGAACAGGCCATTCAGCCCAACAAAGCTCGCCAGTCCTATCCACTTGCTTCCTCCAAGAAAACATCAAGTCGAGTTTTGAAAGTCCCTAACGTCTTACTGTCTACCACACTACTTGGTAACTTATTCCAAGTGTCTATCGTTCTTTGTGTAAAGAAAAACTTCCTAATGTTTGTGCGAAATTTACCCTTAACAAGTTTCCAACTGTGTCCCCGTGTTCTTGATGAGCTCATTTTAAAATACAAGTCTCGATCCACTGTACTAATTCCCTTCATAATTTTAAACACTTCAATCATGTCACCTCTTAATCTTCTTTTGCTTAAACTGTAAAGGCCCAGCTCTTTTAATCTTTCCTCATAATTCAACCCCTGTAGACCTGGAATCAGCCTAGTCGCTCTTCTCTGGACCTTTTCTAGTGCTGCTATGTCCTTTTTGTAGCCTGGAGACCAAAACTGCACACAGTACTCAAGATGAGGCCTCACCAGTGCATTATAAAGGTTGAGCATAACCTCCTTGGACTTGTACTCCACAGATCGTGCTATATAACCTAACATTCTGTTAGCCTTCTTAATGGCTTCTGAACACTGTTTGGAAGTTGATAGCTTGGAGTCCACTATGACTCCTAAATCCTTCTCATAAGGTGTACTCTCGATTTTTCGACCGCCCATTGTGTATTCAAACCTAATATTTTTACTTCCTATGTGTAATACTTTACATTTACTGACATTAAATTTCATCTGCCACAAATCTGCCCAAGCCTGTATGCTATCCAAGTCCTTCTGTAATGATATAACGGATTCCAAATTATCTGCTAATCCACCTATCTTGGTATCATCTGCAAACTTAACCAGCTTGTTACTTATATTCCTATCTAAATCATTTATATATATTAAAAATAGCAGCGGCCCTAGCACTGACCCCTGTGGAACACCACTCATAACATCGGCCAGTTCTGATGAGGTTCCTCGCACCATCACCCTCTGCTTCCTGTGTCTGAGCCAATTCTGCACCCATCTAAAAACATCACCCTGAACTCCACTTCTTTTAACTTGATGCCCAACCTCTCATGTGGCACCTTATCAAATGCTTTCTGAAAGTCCAGATAAATAATATCATAAGCTCCACTTTGATCGTATCCTTTTGTTGCCTCCTCATAGAATTCCAACATGTTAGTAAAACACGACCTCCCCTTCTGAACCCATGCTGACTGTTCAGAATAACTCCTGTCCTTGTCATGTGTTGCTCAATCTTATCCTTAATAATTCCTTCCATTAATTTTCCTGTGATGCTTGTTAAGCTTACTGGCCTATAGTTGCTTGGATCTGCCCTGTCACCCTTTTTATATAATGGGATGATATTTGCCATTTTCCAGTCCTTTGGAATCTCTCCAGTGCACAGTGACTTCCTAAAAATGTGTGTCAAGGGTTTATATATGTACTCACTAGCCTCCTTAAGAACACGAGGATAAATATTATCTGGGCCTGGTGATTTGTTTGATTTTATCTTATTTAATCTGAGCAGCACTTCTCCCTCTACAATTTCCAAATCCCTCAGTACCTCCTTAGTAGTTGCGTTTACCTCTGGCAGGTTATCCACTTGCTCACTTGTAAACACCTCAGAAAAATGTAAGTTTAGGGCATCTGCTATTTCATTGTCTGTATCTTTTAATTCCCCTTTACTATTCCTGATGAACTTGACCTCCTCCTTAACTGTTCTTTTACTACTAAAATACTGAAATGTTGGTCCTAAAGGGAAAATTTAGGAATTACAGAAATTCTTAACATAAAGAAGTTATACAGGTACTTCTTGGGGTTCTGTATCTCAGCCCTGTTGGGTGCCGTGGATGCCGCCAGGGTGTGCTGTGGTTGAACCAGGAGATATACATTATCTGCCTGACCTGGAAGTGCCGGCAGGAACATGTGAGCAGAATAGCTGAAGCACTTCTGGATTGGAAAGTACAAGTTTATAAAGGACTGCCATGAACCCAGCCAGCGAGCCTGAGTCAGGAGAAGGTGGACAACACTTGCTAGGAGGTGCACAGGAGAAAAGAAAAACAAAAATGAGACATTGTGTGGTTTGTGGTACTTTATTGCCTGTTTATCAGTGACTGTAGTGGCTGGAAAGCACTGTGAAGAATTTTAAATAAACAAATTCTTGGCACTTTTAACTCATGTTTTCAGTGTCTGTCCATTGGGTTAGAGGAGCAACAGTGACCTCTAGTTTACAATAAAATATATATACACACACACACACACATAGTAGAGGCACTTTCTACTGCACTTTCTACTGGCAGACTCAACAACTAACAAAGGATGCCACAAATATTGTCAACATATTAAACCTTTCAGTGTTGATAACACTTCCAAAACCTTTTCAGTAACTCTGCATTTCTTTAAAGAACCTAATAACCTGCTCCCCTTTGTCAAATCATGCAGCTTTGATGAGATTGTAATTCATGACTGTTTGCCATTTATCCTAGAACTCAAGATTGCATATTCTTTAATCTGTGGAGAAACTGGCAATTCATTTCATGGCTACTGGTATTATTAATAAATATTTATATTCAAATATTGACCTTTATGTTTTAAGAAACTCTAATCAGCAGAATTCAGGTACAACCTTTTGGGAAGTCCTTAAATAATTTTTGGTGTTATATCATGCACTATGCATAGAAGGAAGCTTTACATAACAGAATTATGCAGGAGCACCTTTGATAGATCTCTCTCTATAAAAAAAAAGAACTTCAGAGCAATTCAGTCTCTTGAGCACAAGAGAGTCTGAGCAAATATTGCTTAAAAGACGCCTCTGGTATGATAAACCTGGAGAAAAGGCTAATGAAGTGTTAGTCATAAAAATCAGTACTGTATCTGTATCAAAGACTAAAGAGAATGAGGAAACAGAATGAAAGAGGGGCTTCCAAGGTGAGGACAGAAAGTAGCAGCAACCAACTCTTCTGGTCAGCATTTATCTGGCCATCAATCAGCTACAGAATAAACTAGACATTAGAGTAAGACTGTCTTTACAAAGATGTCCGAAACTGCTGTGGTTTTAGTTTTTTCGAATCACGGCTAACCACTAAGACATATGGATGCTAAAACAAACTAGATTCTTCTTTCATCTAACAAATGGACTGGACTGAATCATAAAGCAAAGCAGAGGGGGTGGCTGTTATGTTATGGTAAACAATGCACGTGGATGTTGAAATCACCTCAGAAACGGTGTGTCTAATTTGAGTAATTATCTGTCATCTGTTTTACTTCTAATGAAGATCTTCAGTGATTTTTTTCTGATTGCTGTTTACATGTCAGCATACAGTCATGTGAAAACATTAGGACACCCTTTGAAAGCATGTGGTTTTTGTAACATTTTTAATAAATGGTTATTTCATCTCCGTTTCAACAATACAGAGAGATTAAAGTAATCCAACTAAACAAAGAAAACTGAAGAAAAGTCTTTTCAAGATCTTCTGTAAATGTCATTCTACAAAAATGCCTATTCTAACTGAGGAAAAAGATAGGACACCCTTGCCCCTAATAGCGAGTGTTACCTCCTTTGGCTGAAATAACTGCAGTGAGACGGTTCTTGTAGCCATCTACCAGTCTTCGACATCGGTCTGAGGAAATTTTACCCCACTCCTCAATGCAGAACTTTTTCAGCTGTGAGATGTTTGAGGGGTTTCTTGCACGTACAGCCCTTTTCAAGTCACCCCACAGCATCTCAATGGGGTTCAAATCTGGACTTTGACTTGGCCATTCCAGGACTCTCCATTTCTTCTTTTTCAGCCAATCTTTGGTTGATTTACTAGTATGTTTTGGGTCATTGTCATGTTGCATGGTCCAGTTCCGCTTCAGCTTTAATTTTCTAACTGATGGTCTCACATGTTCTTCAAGCACCTTCTGATACACAGTAGAATTCATCGTGGATTCTATGATGGTGAGCTGACCAGGTCCTGCTGCAGCAAAGCAGCCCCAAACCATGACACTTCCACCTCCATGCTTCACAGTTGGTATGAGGTTCTTTTCTTGGAATGCTGTGTTTGGTTTACGCCAAACATGTCCTCTGCTGTTGTGTCCAAATAATTCAATTTTGGACTCATCTGTCCAAAGAACATTATTCCAGAAGTCCTGGTCTTTGTCAACTTTATCTCTGGCAAATGTCAGTCTGGCCTCGATGTTTCTCTTGGAAAGCAAAGGTTTCCTCCTTGCACACCTCCCATGCAAGTTAAACTTGTACAGTCTCTTTCTGATTGTAGAGGCATGTACTTCTACATCAACAGTAGCCAGAGCCTGCTGTAGTTCTCGAGATGACACTTTAGGGTTTTGGAGACCTCTTTTAGCATCTTGCGGTCTGCTCTTGGGGTGAACTTGCTGGGGCGACCAGTCCTGGGCATGTTGGCAGTTGTTTTGAAAGCCCTCCACTTGTAGACTATCTTCCGGACAGTGGAATGGCTGATTTCAAAATCTTTTGAGATCTTTTTAAATCCCTTCCCAGACTCATAGGCTGCTACAATCTTTTTTCTGAAGTCCTCTGACAGCTCTTTTGTTCTCACCATGGTGCTCACTCTCACTTCAACAGTCAGGAGCACACCAAACTAAATGTCTGAGGTTTAAATAGGGCAAGCCTCATTCAACATGCAGAGTAACGATCTACTAATTATGTGCACCTGGTGTGATATACCTGTGTGAGATCTGAGCCAATTTAAGAGGGAATACATGTGAGGGTGTCCTATCTTTTCCTCAGTTAGAATAGGCATTTTGTAGAATGACATTTACAGAAGATCTTGAAAAGACTTTTCTTCAGTTTTCTTTGTTTAGTTGGATTACTTTAATCTCTGTATTGTTGAAACGGAGATGAAATAACCATTTATTAAAAATGTTACAAAAACCACATGCTTTCAAAGGGTGTCCTAATGTTTTCACATGACTGTATATGCAACATGTTTTCATCCTACCTGATTATTTATTGTTGCTGGGTACTTCATTACAGTAAATGCAAACTATATTTCCAGCATCATGTCACCTGCTTAATCAGGGATGCTGCAAACACCCTCACAGAGGGGAGATGGATCACCACTCAGTAGAGACTGAAATGAGAGGATAAAAAGGTACGAGGTGAAGGAAACGAAAAAGATTTTCAGCAATGTATTTCACGTTGTTGACATTGAAACACACAGGAAATGCAGGTACATGCTCAGGGAAGCAAAGATGCAAAACAGGTACAGCAGAAGTCCTATAAAATACATAAACAGGGTTTACAGGTACTTACCATATAAAAAACTAAATGTCAGTCTAATTACATCCACATTTTCTGTCTCAGATGAACTTAACGTTTTCCATGTCAGCTTTGATCATGATGAAACGATTAACCATATTAGCATGAATGAAACTGCAAACACTCCTATTATGAGACCCTGTATGAAATATTCATCTCTACTAGAAATGGTGTCATGAATTAATTCTTCAGTATCCTCCATATTTAGAAGCCATTTTACTTTTACAGTATTTTTTTATACTGGTAAAACAGGTTTAAGATAGTTTCACAGTGTGTATTTTAAGAGATGAATAGGTGTCAAACACAAATTGCATTTAGACCTGCTGAGGTATTTGAGATTATTGTTGCTGTCGGCATCATTCATAACATTTTGGGTTTTTTTTTTTTTTTTGCATCATTCATAACATTTTTGTTTTTTTTTTATTCAGAGACATTTAGTTATCATTCATCCAACTCTTTAAATTTACTAATACAAATAAGGACATTATCAGAGAAGCATCACTTGATCTATATATAAAAAAAAAAAAAAAAGATGGCTGGGTATCTTCTGCATAGGAATGAAAATAATTTTCTAATTAAGTCCTCAATGGAAGCATGTAAATGAAAACAGTAAAGGTCCATGTACTAAGCCCAGCAGGACACAGTATCTAACTTTAGCATGTAATGATGAAGCTTTGTCAAAACATCCATCCATCCATTTTTCAACCCACTGAATCCGAATACAGGGTCACGGGGGTCTGCCGGAGCCAATCCCAGCCAACACAGGGCACAAGGCAGGAACCAAGCCTGGGCAGGGTGCCAACCCACCGCAGGACACACACAAACACACACACACACCAAGCACACACCAGGGCCAATTTAGAATCGCCAATCTTTGTCAAAACATTTTTGTACAAATTAAAGTTGATTTAATAAATATGAACTAAACAATCCAAAGAGAACCCAATGTAATTTTCAAGCCTATGTAACAGAATAGAGCTGCATTTAAATCTAACAACATAATTACTGTACTGTGACTAGTGTGCAAGCCAATATGTAATTTCTTAAATAAACCTATGATGTGTAAAGTGGGACTAAAGCCATTTGGAGACTAATGTTTCAAGTATTTTAGATACAAGTCTATAATTATTAAGCATATATGGATCTAGTTCTGATGTTTTTGTTTGATAGTTTTAGAGCATCAGCAACTGTGCCATTCAGTAATAAAAAATTTATAATGCTAAGAATGGGTGTTGCTAGAACAGCTATTCAGCTTTTCATTACTTTTGTTGGGCCTTTCCCAAAGTCTATCCCAATTATTAACAAATGCTATAGTTTTATTTGTACACTAAGTATCTAACCAACAGCAAAGGGAAAACAATCTGCTGAACACTACAACTGATCTGTATAATGTTGGTAAAGGGCCAGACACAATTAAGTTCTGGCATATTTATTAGCTTTGTTGCATAAAGATTTGAAGTTCCTTTTTAATACCTCACATTTCTGCAACATAACATTATTAATGCTGACATGTAGCAATAGGTTGGATACTTCATCGTCATCCAAGATAACCTCAGTGTTGGATACCTTTGCATTTTAGTTCAACTGATGGTTTGACATAATTTGAAATTCTCCCATTTAACACTATGGAACAGATTGATCATGTATTTAGTGCAGAGTTTATCATTATCTATTTTGTTTTCAGTAAGTATGTACATATGTTCAGGCTGTCACCACCAGCTAGATGACTGACTTTGCACTACTGATGTCTTTGCCTAGTTGGTTGTGCAGTTTTACATTAACTAGATTTTTTTTTTTTGTTTCCACCCATTCGTCTTAGATTAGTTTTCTGCAACTGGTAAATTATTACATAATCTCCTCTGTGCTTCTGCCATTAGTATTACATACAGCTAACACTCTTTACCTCAGCTTGTTCACAACATGTACCATACTCTCTTTTACAATATTCTCTTCCAGTCATGCTCTTTCCTGTTTGTACTTTTACTTCAATATGCCAGTTAGATGGGGTATGTAATATAGGGTGGTCCAGATCTAATTATGCAATTTTCATTACGCTATATAACTTATTAAGTTTATTACATAGAAAATCACCCGAAAAATCCTAGACCATCAAGAAGTGTGTGAACTGACGACATGAAGAATCATCTTCGTGCCGAACTAGAATCGTCCCCGCATAAATCAAAGTCATCCAAGACGATCTGGATCTGCATAATTAGATCTGGACCACCCTGTACATGCATAATGGGCAGAATGTCATTTGTATTAATTTGTTAAGATGATCAGTTCATTATCTAAATCTGCTTTATGTTAAGCAAGGTGGTGTGAAAGTATAACAAAAATATTAGTTTATCTGAACAGAAAGGACTTAGGCTTGTATAATGTTATTTTTATAGTGGTCTATTCCGTGGCTACAGCATACTCATATGAAGAATCTTATATAAAAATAATCAATAAGATCTCAAAACAAAACAAGAAAAAAAAAAAGAAAAAAGAAAATGAGTAGAAAGCCTGAGGGTCTGACAGTGTCCAAGATGATCAAAGACAACAAGAACTTTCTGTTGTACCATGCTGAACACCTGAGAAAGACAGCTAGGCCAGCAGAGCAAAATTTTAAACTATTAAAAATAAGTAAATAGATAAATTAATAAATGAATAAAAATAAATAGAATAAAAAAGAGGGAAGAGACTCCACTTTCTCAATTTGAATGCTTATTCTAAAATGTTATTAATTAGATCCGTCCCGGTTTTGAAAATGTTTTGTACAGATCCTTTAAGTGCAAATTTGTTTTTTTTTCAATTTCAAATAGTGTAGTTAGTTAGTATACTTAGTTTTTGCAGTATTCTCGTCCTACTGAAATGAAAAATGGATCTTGGGACCACCAGTCTCCACAGATACAAACTATTGCAAAGTCCAGCTTTTTGGATATGTTTGACTATTTTTACCTTCGTCTTTGTGCTTTGACAAACTGCCTTTTGCTTACCCTTTATTAATTTACAAACAATATGTCCTTCACCATGATTACACACAGCCAAATTCTCCACTCATCATAGCTCCAATCTCTGTTATCACCAAGTAACCCTCATCAATATCTATGTACAGCATATGTCTCATGCCTTCAGCAATATACAGCTAATTGCAGCTTTGCTACCAGGTAGAATGGTAGCTTTTTAACACCATTATGAGCAGATGGCATGCTTTAGTTGTTTAGTTGACTTGTGTGAACTTGTCAATTAATTAATTTGTGCTGGGCAGCTTTCACAGAATGAATTGTTGTTTTGGCAAAAAGCCAAATCTCTACAGATGAGGTATTTTTTTCCCTTCTGGATTGCTCATTTTAAGGTATGCTCTCCAAAACAGAAGCATATTCTCTCCAACCTGATAATCAGTACTTTTAAAGGGCATTTATTTTGTGACAAAAGCACACAGGAGTTCCTTAATTACAGCTCAAAAGATCTGTGTTGAAATCTTTGCTCAGCTATTGTGTTAACTTATGCATTTTCCCCAAAATTCCTGTCACGCCATGTAACTTTAGGTTGACTGGAAGCTAAATTTGACCATTATGAGTGAATGGGGGCAAATGTGAGACCTGTAATGGGTCTGTGTTACATTCTGGACTGGTTCCTCCTTTGTATTTAATGCTGCCAGGGTAGCTCAAGCTCCTTGTGACAGATTAATGAAAACAACCAAGCTCTGAAAATGTATGTGGATTGATAATTCTGGCTCTAAACTCTTCATATAGAATAATCTGAAAATGGACAATTCCGATATTTATAATCTGTTCAAAATATAATGGAGTCTTAATTTAGGAGTTGTCAAGGTGCTGCTTTCAAATTGATACAGTAATTCAATGCATGAACCTACTGGGCTGGATATAAAGAAACATTTATAAGCATTTGACCAAAAACATATCATAACTAGCTTCCAACTAAGAAAAATAATTTTGCCCATTCTCTTCATAATTTTAAAATAGTTTTAATTTGTTCTCTATTGCCTAAGACAAAACAGATTAACTCCTTTAACTCTTTCAGGGCTGATGTCGAATTTTGTCAAAAGGAGGAGTTGACGATGATAATCAATTGTAAACTGAGACAAAACCAACCGTTATGGTTTATTTTTTTTGTAATTTTATTCATTTTATTGTAATCATTCCATACAAATCGATCAATTTTTACAAAAAAATAGGATTGAAAACTAGTCGATTCCCACCCCTACTGTTATGTTTTAATTGGACTCTCCTTGCAAGAAGAAAAGTTAGGTTAATTGGTTTGACCAAGATTTCCTGCACTCACATGAGTAGCAAAGCACAAACAACGTCAAAAATGACACTGACATCTGGCGAAAGATCAAAGCGAATGCGTCAAGCAAAATACTGCATGGACGATGTTTTGCCTATTATCTCTGAAGTGGTCTATGACTTGTCAGACTCAGATTTTGATACAAGTGATTGAAAACGAATGTGAGGTTCCAGCTTCAGCTGATTGGTCCCCCGCTAATCGTTGCACTGACAATGTTCACCAGGGAGGACTGCCACTTAATGATAAGAGGTAGAAACCAGATTGCAATGCACTGAAACCGTGTCCCAGCCATACAAAGACAGCCTGGCCGCAAATTCTTGGCAAACTGGCAGCCACAGCATGCAGCAACAGACGTTTTATGTTGATTTCTGTGTGAAACCATTGTTTTTCAGAAAATTTTTTTTTTTTTTTTGGAAAAAATATTCAGCCCTCAACTTCTCAGCATTCATATTCTATTTGTATAGTGCTGCAGTTAATCTAGTAGATATTCAGTAGCACTGTTATTATCTTATATATGATGAGATACAATGCTCCATATTATGCATCTTAAGCCAAGTCATTTTCGAGTTACTTTTGAAATCCTGCCACAAATTCTCAATTGGACTGAAATCTAAATTCAGCCACTCCAGGGCATTAATATTATTGTATTACACCAATCCTGTGTAACTTTGGTTTTATGCTTGGGGTTGTTGTCTTACTGGAAAACCAAAACTCTCAAAAGGCCAGGTGTTTTTGCAAACTGCTTTTGGTTTTCTTCCTGGATTTCCCTGTATTTTGCTGTTTTTTTACCCTTTACCCTCACAAGCCTTACAGGGCCTACAGTTGAGAAGCATTCCTACAATATACTGTATTGTTGCCACCACCATGCTTCACAGTAGAGATTGTGTGTCTTTGATAATGTATAGTGTTTGGTGGTTAGTCTGATGGCTAAAAGGCTCAGTTTGGTCCCATCAGACCATAGATACTTCTTTCATTTCACTTCAGAGCCTTCAGGCAAGCTATAGCCAAGAAGCCAAGATGTTATGTTCATGCGTGTATACAATAAAAACATAGATTTGACTTGTGTCTGTAACAGCTGGTGTAAATTTATAGTACTTGTAAAAGTTAGCATTTATTTTCACTTTTATTCTCTCAGTCACGATCATGATACAACACCCACTCCCCGTCCCAGATCTGACGCAATTACTTTATATCTGAAAGTGAGAATAACTGTAGATGTGAGTGGTGTTTTGAAACAATGGAACTGGACATTCTCTGATCTGGAGGGATAAAAGCTGACATACAAACACTGGTGAATCTGCCTTCTTCGTATCTCACCGTCACTTGAATTTTTTTTTATTCAGATTTATTGAGTATTCCTGCTCACGCTGAATTAGTATGCACCTTATGGTTCATGATGTCAAAGCCAAACTGACAAAAAAAAACAGAGACATAGATATATATGATATCTGGAATAATTCATTTTATGACCTGTATAGTACATTTTGGAAAACATTGTGGCACTGATGCAACATTATTCATATTGTTCATATTCATCCGCATGCCTTCTTGCAGTTGTAATCAGTGACCGCGTGTTTTTTTTTTTTGATCTTGCCCATGCAGTCTTTCACATTTTGGTGCACAGTGCTGTTTCTTTTGTACTCCAGGACATGCAGAGGAAAGAATAGTACAGAGAGGTCAGTTCCATGCTATATGGAATTATCAGATTCAAATGTTAACAGTTCACACACACTCAAGGACCGTCCTTTCTACGTTTACGACATGTGTACCTGTTGCAATGTACACACTTCTCTCTGTGTTGTGGTTACTATTACACTGAAGAGGCTGGGGGGAGCGGCAGTCTTGGAACAGAAGCTTGTCGATGTTGCATCCTCTTTTGCTTTATCCATCGCCATTTCTTGTAAGAAGCGACGTCGAAGTTCCTCTGCAAGGTGAGCAAAGAGCACTCTTCTTTTCTCAGTGGCCCCCATGCATGCCTTGCACAATACATGTGCGTTGATTGCCGCCAGGTCAAGCATGTTGTAGCAATATGAAAATGAACAGCGTCAGATCAGCTGTAAATTTATGATATTTCTAAAAGCTTAGGTATTTTCAGTCTTATTCTCCCAATCACGTTCACGCTCTAACCCCCCTTCTGATCTGACTCTAACTAACAGCACCAGTATAAATTCACATCCAACCTGACACTGTCCATTTTCAAATAATATTCCATTAGTGTGATGATGTTTTCTGATTGGTACTATTCAGGTCATAAAATTATTTCTTCAAAATGTCACATATATTTGTTTTTTCTAATTTTTCTCTGGTGCTGCTTTGACATCATGCACCACAAGGCATGAGCTAATTCAGTGTGAGCAGGAGCACACAGTGGCGGGTTACTTGTGCTATAACATGCTTGACGTGGCAGCGATCAATGCGCATGAACTGTGTAAGGCATGCACGGGGATCACTAAGAACAGAAGCGTGTTTTTTGCTCACCTTGCAGAGGAACTTCTGTCGTCGCTTCTTACAAGAAAAGGTGATGGATAAAGCAAAAGAGGATGCAACATCGACAAGCTTCTGTTCCAAGACCACCGCTCCCCCCAGCCTCATCAGTGTAATAGTAACCACAGCACAGAGAGAAGTGTGTACATAACAACAGGTACACATGTCGTAATCTAGAAAGGACAGTCCCTGGGGGGGGGGGTGTGTGTGAACTGTTAACATTTGAATCTGATGATTGCATATAGCACGGAACTGACCTCTCTGTACTGTTCTTTCCTCTGCATGTCCTGGAGTACAAAAGAAACAACACTGTGCACCAAAATGTGAAAGACTGCATGGGCAAGATCAAAATGAAAAAAAAAAAATGCGTTCACTGATTAAAACTGCAAGAAGGCATGCAAATGAATATGAATAATATGAATAATGTTGCATCAGTGCCACAATGTTTTCTGAAATGTATTATACAGATCATAAAATGAGTTATTCCAAATATCATATATACCTATGTCTCTGTTGTTTTGTCAGTGCGGCTTTAACATCATGGACCATAAGGTGCATAGGCCTACTAATTCAGCGTGAGCGGGAACACTAAATAAAACTGAATAAAAAAATATTCAAGTGACGGTGAGATACGAAGAAGGCAGATTCACCAGTGTTTGTGTGTCAGCTTTTATCCCTTCAGATCAGAAAATTTCCAGTTCCATTGTTTCAAAACACCACTCACATCTACAGTTATTACCAGTTTCAGATATAAAGTAATCGCGTCAGATCTGGAACGGGGAGTGGGTGTTGTATGGTGATCGTGACTGGGAGAATAAAAGTGAAAAAAAACGCTAACTTTTACAAGTACTATAAATTTACACCAGCTGTTACAGACACAAATCCAATGTATGTTTTTATTGTATAATATTGACAATAAGAGCAGCTCACTACTGAAAATGGTAAATTTGCTGGGGAGCTGGTTTCAAACTCACGATCTCTGTATTATAAGTCAGCAGATCTTACAGCTGCACCACGGAAGCTGTCGTATTGTAGTTGCCCCTTTTGTGAAAGTGTTTATTTGATATTTGGCCATCAGCCTTCACAAATTATACAATTCATGTCTTCATTATGTCATTTATTACTAAAACATGAAACATGTCTGCAGTGGGCTGGTGCCCTGCCCGGGGTTTGCTTCCTGCCTTGCGCCCTGTGTTTGCTGAGATTGACTCCAGCAGACCCCTGTGACCCTGTATTTGCGATATAGCGGGTTGGATAATGGATGGATGAAACACGTTTCTTTTTTAATAATGTGTTTGCATAGATTGTTGTAGACACAAAACACACATCAAATTATTTCCCTGTACAATTCTGGGTAGCTCACTCCTAGATAATCAATCAAGGCAGGAACTGGGAGAACTTCTTGCCCATTCTGAGGAGGTGGGGGGATGGTATAGCAGGCTGTTTGGGCTTATCAATACATTTACAAGTCAAAAAGAGGCAGAGGAGAGGTGCAAAGGGATTTAAGGTGGGCCGGATTCATGAGTTTTTTGTAGGCTCTGGTAATTCTACTGTTAATGGTGTGAATACATATGTTATCAATTATTTTGTGTTTTATTTTTGTAATTAATTTAGACCACATTGAAAAGATGTTTTTACTTGGACATTAAAATGTCTTTTTCTGTTGATCAGTGTCAACAATGCCAAATTATACCTACTGTGATTCAATGTTGTATAATAACAAAATGTGAAAGCTTCTAAGAGGGTTAATACTTTTTATGTGCACTGTATAAAATCCAATTTACCTTAGCAAACTCTGGATTAAAACCTAAATTAAAAGAACTGTTCAATCAAAAAATAAAAGTGCAGTGGAGGCTAGCAGAAATGAAAAGAAATGGGCATAGAAGATGATTAAAGAATAGAAGGCAGCATATAGACAAACCAAAATCTCCTTTTATACTTATACAAAGAAACTCTGTCAAGGATTACAGGTAATAAACCAAAGAAGTTTTATAGACATTACACATATACATGTGAGACATCAAAGATTACTAAATGGGGCTCTGATCATTTTCACAAAGAAAAGTAAACTAAACAGATGATCAAAGACTTTATGGGGGATCATTTTGGAAACCAAGCTGATTATCAGCTGAAATCTTTCTGATTGGACTCTAACTATGGTTAGGGAATTTCAACCAAAACAATTTGTTTACATGGACTGAATGCCCTCACTATCAGCTATTGTAATCCATATAATCAGCCCATTGCTCTGATTTGTGTTGCAGTAAACAGCCATACTCACGATATAATGAAATGCACGACCGAACCATTCAGCAGAATAACTGAGGCTGATAAATGTGTGTTCAACAGGCACATGCAGTTCTTGTTCTAACAAAGGTTTAGCACTACCAAATAATCTTGTTCGTGTTTTGTTCTGTTCTAGTATTCAGCAGAATCTGACAAACATTTGACTAATAGTTTCCCCTGCCCCAAACAGCTGTAAAATATGCCTAACCAAATTTCCCATTTAAAAAAGTAAAGTTCACCTTTACTCAGATTCTATGGCCTTTTGGGTCTCTTCTCTTCATTGTGCAGACTGGCCAGTAGACTAGGACTTCAAGATCTTTTAATGATGTGTATGCACCACCGACTGCTGTATTTTACATAATTGTCATATTTATGAGAATATATGACAGAATTCAGCACATTACTAATAATGAGTGTTGTGATGCTAAAGACTCCAGGAAAAAACTATATGGATTAAATTCAGCTCTATGTGTCACATCCAATTTAGTAAATGCTTGACAGCAAACAGTGATTTACAGACAGAAGCTTTTAAAAAAACAAAAATAAATTAAGCAATAAATAAATAAAAATCAGAGATTTAGATCTTTGATAAAAAATACAGCAATCAGAGATAGATAATTGTTGCCTGTAAGTGTCTTATTTTGCTCCTCCTTGTAACAGAGTGGTGCAAATAACCCAAAAGAATGCAGATTGTCAAATTTATAGAAAAATAAGAATTCAGACAGGACATAAAGCATTTAAAGGCATTTTTCTCAACACTGAAGGTATGAGGTGTCATTGTCTGAGCACCAATATCGCAAGCAGCAATAAAAACAACAGCAAAAAAAAAATTACTGAAAGTTATAGCAGTTTGTATACTATGCGTCAAGGAAGGAAGATTTTTACCCTCATAGTCTTAACATTGTGATAGCATTAGCTTTAGGATATAATAATAAATAGAAGAGTATGAAATCTGGGACCATAAAATTTGATTTATGTCAGGTAGTTTTATTACTTTAAATTACACTGACTATGTACAGTACTGTAGAAGGAACTAGGCACTCTTTAGGGTGGAGTAAATGCCAAAAAAAACAGGAAATAAAAAAAATCTTCATCCCAAATTTTGTCATCATTTACCTCCACTGACTCTTTTCAAGCACACTCTCTTCCCCTGCTGTTTTCACAATGAAATTAAAGAAGTAGAACAACTATATCAATTTTGCTTCTTAAAAGAAAATGGATACTGATATAAATATGTACTCAGTAAATGACATGGTATCCAAGGAGATATTGTGCCAGAGGCTGTAGAAATTCAGACACTAAAATTAAATATTCAACTTGTCTGTCCCTTAAAGTTACACAAGGCTGGAAAATACAGGTTTCTGTGCATCTTTAAGACAGGTTACTAATGCCAGTCTCCAAAGGGACACAGCCTCATGTGCTATGGGCAGTGGCGTAGCTAGGGGTGTGCGGAGGGGAGTGGCATATTTTTGGGGGTCGGCATTATTAGCCAAATGGCTCAGTACAATTTGTGTGTAAGCAGCACGGTTTGGAAAAAATATCACTTATGAATGAAAAAAGTTAAATTCTCTGATTTTTATCCACAAATGCTTCAAAAAATCATTTTCAGACTGTCCATCTGTGATGGCATCAGACACAGCAGTTGAAATTTAAGAGGTAATAACAAAAAAAAACATCAACATTACACCAATAATAATTTCTATGAAGATAAACAACTAATTTACAGTTTATAATTTTGTTTCGTTATCAATCCGAATGCGTACTTGTTCTGCGCAGAAAACATCCCCACCTATCACTTATACACTACACTGGTTCTGGTTTTTGCAGAGTAATTATATTAATCTAATAAATAGAACACGGCTTATCAGTGAGTCTGTATTATATTCTTGTCTAGTTGATGCTTATTAATAACTATATGTGAAAAACTATTGCTGTTTCTCTATATATGAATAAATCTATGCAAAACTTCTTAATTTTTCGCTATATGTCATTTTAATTTTCTATTTAAATAGGTTAACATATTCAGATATGTTGGAGTGTGGGAAATTGAAGCACCACCCCGCCCCGAGCAGCACAAACTGTAGCTACGCCACCGACTATGGGTCACATGCAGTAGATTATTCAGCTGCCTGCTTAAACCTCTTGCAAAGTATAAATACCGCAGAGGCTGTTAGCCTTTGTCAGCCCCTACAATGCAAAACCCAAGATTTTTAGATCTGCTTCCAACTGCCCAATAGACCAGGTAAGACTCAGTTGTGTAATGCATTTATTTAAGCACTCAAAACATTACACACTGGTAATGACTTCAGAAAAACAAGACATGTGAATCTTTATGTTAAGGAACAGCAGTAAATTATATCTCATGAAATAAGACAATAAAACATATTGGCACAACACTATATATAATTAAACATTTTACAGGTGTCCTAGATTGCCATCTTGATATCATGCCTGGCAGCTCACTGAAGTGCAGTTCTTGCATTTTATGGTTGCATATGTTTGATGCCAGCTATCTAAAAAAAATAATTTTTTCTTAAAATCACCTCCCCCATGGTATTGATTTACCCTCTCACTGAGACATTCTCAGCTCTTAAACATTTTAGGTTTAGCAGAAAGCTTCAGCCAACTTCAGTGGTTAACACATTCATTTTTTAAACAAAAAAACAATTTCTTTTGAAAGTTAACTTTTCTTTCCTGAATCAAAATCATCTCCTTGCAAAAATGCAATTTCTGTGAGGTCAGTGGCCCTAAGCAGAATTTGTGCCATATTATCAGGACAGCTGCAAACTTTTAAATGTAATTAATCTTTTTCAGTCTATTGAAAGTTAATTGTAATTTCACACCTTTAAAGCGATACATTTTTTAATTCAAATCTATCCACAATGTTGTTTTTAGTGCTTTAATCTGTTTTCTGATACTTAGCTTGAGCTCCATCTGCAGGTCTCTGGCCAGTTGTATTTTTGTCCTCCTGGGAATTGTCAAAATTCTCCATATTTTAGTTAGATGTTTATTTTACCCCAGGATCAGTAGCATTAACTGAATAAAAGGGGGAGTCCAAATTTCTTGACAATACCCCTTAAAGCAGTGTTGCCCAACCTCGGTCCTTTCGGTGTCAATCCCTACCCCCCCCCCACGTTGCTGCTGGTTTTTGTTCCAAGCAGCTTCTGTTTTTATTTGGCTTCCTGGGCTAATTAAGTGATGTTTATTTTCCAAGTTCTGTGTTTTGGGAACAATACAGAAATTAGAAAACTAAGTTTGGTTAAAAAATATATATCTATTATATAAAAAAAATCTTGGGTCGAGACGTGATCATCTCGTAGAGACACTTTGAAGTCCCCAAAACTAGTTGCACATCACGCCCTACTTACAATTTCTCAGAGACACTTTAATGTCTTGTGAAACTAAAGGACAGCTTCTGTACAGGCTTTTAAATGATCGTCGTGCATCGCGACCTGTAGATCACACAGCAAGGTAGCAGCAGCCACTGTACAGGTTTTTAACTGATTGCCGAGCAGCATGGCAGCAGCAGCCTTTGTACAAGCTTTTAAGTGATCGATGCGCAGCATGACATGCAGAACACGCAACTCTGTAGCACCAGCTGCAAGCCAGCAGCTGATTCGTCCGCATCTCCTTAGCATGTGTTCAGTTTAATATATATATATTAAAATGTACCAAGCAGTTATATGGGAATAATGTATTTTTTTCTTTTTAACAATATTTTCATCTTGATTTTCATTCTACTATTCTAGGTGTTCTAATTGTTTAATTAATCCATTATTTACTACTTAGTGGGTCTGATGCTAAAGTAGTTGCAGCCTTTGATTATTCAGTGCTGTTTGCCAGAGGTGTCTGCTCTGCTCATTTTTAATTGCCATTAATAAGATACAATGATGAGGAAAAATTGCACAGAGAAAGGGCAAAATATAATGAGATTAACAAAAGAGAGTTAAGCATTTAAATCTATAGCAAAAGCAGGACTATTTTTAAATGTCTTATAAATGTAAAAATCATACTGCTGTGTTTTTCTGAATGTAGAATAAAATAAAAATAATACCAGCTAATTAAATGAGATCAGTGCTATCAGGTGTTGTCACCGATTAGGAATCTGACTGAAACAAAAACCTGCAGCCACAGTGTGTCCCCAGGACCGAGGTTGGGAAACACTGCCTTAAAGTAAATCATGGATAAAGCAGAAGGGTAAGTCTATCACCCAACTGGGGACATTTAAACATGGGAAATACTTTTTTAATTTGTACTGTCTGCACCCTAAATTCACCTTGTTGTCCCCCATAGTTTTAGTTGCAACATCAGGGACACATTTTACTGTCCATCAAATTACTATACTGGAAAGTCACATTTACTATGCAGTAATCAGAGTATGTTTCAACTTCAGATCTCTGTATCTGTTTCAGCAGATTCTCACCACATAATTGTTGTTCAGTTACTGATACAGTACATATGGTTTTTGGTATGTAATTTTTTTAGTATTTACACTTTATTCATTTTGTGGATTTTGTTAATCATCTTAATGACCATTTTCTTAAAGGGTCAACCTCTTTCTCTCAGTCTGTCTAATGGAAACTTACTGTATCTTTAAAGTCCTGGCATGCTCAGCCATTACCACCGAACACTAAAGACATCATCTGCTCTAAGACAGTGTATCATGAAATATGGAAAAGGAAGTAAAATGTAGTGCGTGATTAGCATGACACATCTCTTCAGCTGCCTCATGGACTTGCAATGGAGGGGCAAACAGATTAATTCAACTCATCAGACCACCCCAAAGGCATTTTGCAAAGTACGAGTAAGACCTAGTAACTAATGTAAGATATGAAGGTATCATTTGAAATTATCCAAAATGAAGGAAAACAATAAGGTCAAGTAGTGCTGCATAACAACACTGAGGAGAAAAAAATATATATTTTTGCAATTGCACAATGAGAAATGGTTACTAGGCACAGGCTCAGAGGAAACCTTACACTGACACAAAATTAATACATTATTTTAAAATAAATCAGCTAATTCATAATCACCTATCTTGCTAAGCACTGACTGAGGTACTTTGCAAGGCATTTTTGTTAAATTAAAATTTTATTTCCATATAAAATATAAATGATTAATGATTAAAATGCTACAGACAAGGGGTATGTACTTGAATTATGAATATATATCCAAGTATCAACTTTAAGAAGTATTAGGAAACAATGCATTATCTTTTTTTTTTGTACACACAATGTAATCATTATGATTGTTATAATTTAGTAGTACAATATATTCCAATCATGAAGGTTGTGCCAAAATTAGAAAAAAGTAAAGAAAATAGCATCCTGGCACAGGACTTATTTAAAAGTATAATGATAATGCTTTAAAAATATAAAAAGTAAACATTTAGGCAATATTGTGGATTGGAGACTATAGTGATAAATACAGGTATATACATGGAAGTGGCTGATTATGAATGTACAGGATGAAACTTTAGCCATTGATGCCACCAACTATTAACATAATGGAGTGTCCCTGACAAGTCTTTCTCTGCTTCTAAATATATGAGGTAATCACTTAAGCGTGGTCTATATAAATATTTGCACTCTGAAGTAAATCTGCAAAACACAAATGAGAAAATTGTCAAATGTAATCTCTCCCAAGAGGGCAAGGTGTTTTGAAATGTGAAAATTAACTGAAATTAATTTGTCATTTCCTGGTACAATTCTGAAGGTAAAACAAATTAGACAATACTGACCAAGAATTAATCATTTTCATTCAATATGGCCCAGAAATCAGCAGTTTATTTCTACTTAACATCTTTGAAAATCTAAAAGCTTAACAGTACAGCAAACAAGATTAATTCTGACAGACTGCTTTTGCAGCTAGGGTCTCAGGAGGCCAAGTATGAAATTGCTCCTATGGCACTTATTCTTTAATCCTCGGAAGAAAGCTTATTCACTATGCAATGTATATGAAAATAACTAATTAAGGTCAATAGGGTACTGAAAGTAGAAGAAAAACACTCATTTTGACAGAAAGAAAAAAAAGTCCTCCTACAATACTTTACACAAGGCTACTTTTTACCATGTTTTGATTAATCCTGCTGTCTATATTATTTACTAGTTTCAACTGAGGTTCAGAGTCGGGGGGCTAAGACATAGCATTCCCCTTTCATTTTTTTTCCATTGAAAATAGGTGCTTCCTTTTGATCACTTTTAATCTGCTGTTAGCTTGTATTAATGCCATGCAAATTCACACTCAACTCTTGTTGGGTGGTGAGAGATTCTTTCTTTGTCGCACTTGATAGTTCAGCTAATAATGTGCTGCTGGCTACTACTGCTCATGACACAAGTTATTTAAACAAAAGAGAAAAAAAAAACACAGAAAGGGTTATTGTATTGTTTTATTTTATGACTGGATTACTTAATGGCTATATCATTAATTACACTGCAGAAACAAAGAGGGCCAAGGAAATATTGCTCCCTCTTCTTCACATGTGTGAAAAATGTAATCAATATAGATACTTTACATTAGAGTGTAGAAATTGGTGAACTGGTTTGTAACTTAAGCAGGCAGAACAGGTCTTGATCGACTTTAATGTAAAATACCGTGCCTTCATGTGTTCATTTAGAATAAACTCTAAAGCATCATTAATTGTGGTTCCTCAATACTTTACAAAACTGTTGGGACTTTTTTTACAATTACTAGCAATATTTCAGTGGACTATTTTAAAAATGTACATAGTCATTTATTTATTGATCTTTATGTATAGTTATTTTGAATACATTTTATGAATTGGGAGAGCAAGAGGGGTCATGAGGTCGCTGGAAAGGGTGTTTGGTGCTCCCGATATCTATGCAGACAAATGAAGGTTCGTCTTTAGAGTCCTGGTGCTTCCTGTCTTGCTATCCGGTGCAAGACATTGATGTTATCCAGTGACCTGAGATGAAGACTGGACTCCTTAGGTACTGTGACTCTTCAGAGAATCCTTAGGTATTGCTGTGCTGAATGAGCGATTGCTCATTGAGTTCCGAATGAGGTACATTACCTACATTGTGAGGGGGCGTCAGCTACAGCACTACGGCCATATGGCGTGATTCCCTGAGGGTGATCCGGTTCACAGGATCCTCATTACTGAGGACCTGAGTGGCTGAACCGGGCCAAGGGGACGCCCATGTAACATCTAGTTGCTGCAGATAGAGTGTCATTTCTGGAAGGTGGGAGTGGACCGCGTGTCTGCCTGGGGGGTTGCCAACCATAATCCCAAGTGTTTTGTTGTGTGGTGGGTGTGGCAACGTACTGTACCAGTACATGCTCCCCAACCTGACCTGACCTGTCCTGAATGTAACATTATTACATCTACAGCTCATGTTATTTTGTATGCACTGGTGTATAAGGTAAGATACGTGGAACTGAAGCCACCTCAGTGTTGAAAATTTTTACTAGCCAAATAATCAAGTAAAAATCTCACAAAGCACTGGCATACTGGATTTCACATACGTTGCACAGCCACCTTGCGTGCTATAGCCTCTTATGCCTCTAACTTTTTATATCAAATTACATTTGTTGCTAACAGTTCGTCCACTTCACTGGTATCGATTAATCTTTCCATCTTTTCCACAAGTTTGCCTTGAAATGCCTTTAAATCATCTCAGATCTGTAAAGGTATTTCATGTTTTGGCACTCATTATTAGTAATTCAGACACTTACATACTTAGGCAAATCCCTTGAGGTGAAAAAAATAATGCTCTCAGAAACCCAGCATGCAAAAACATATAATGAATCAGATGAGTTTGGCACAAACCATAAATTTCAAAGCTGAGCTCCATTCTTGCTTTACAGTTACATAATTATTTTGACAGCCAGCAGCTGAAACCCATTATTCCCATGAAATGAATTTTTAAAAAACATGGAATGTGAGTTACAAAGGCAAGTTACTACTACTACTACTTTTTTAATAATGCTAAATGAATACACAGTATTCATATATCTAAATGTTTAACTTTGGGTTTAATACTTGATGCACTTCCTCTGACACAATCTGCTCGAACCTTAATTATTTCACTGATCATTTCCAGTGTTATAATTACTAATACTCTAAAATTATTTTTCAAAATTTTGGAAAGAATTCTAGATCTTAACCAGCTCGCAAACAGTGTTTTTTGTTAACATTCTATTATCTATTAATTTATTATAATTAATAATTGTCTATTTTGGGTTAATAGAATTTAAATTATGACTTACAGTGATTAATGTGTAGTAGTAAACAGATTGTTTTGTGTTAAGTTTACTAAGATGATTATGAATGTTTCCATGGATTAAAATACTTTAATGCAAAGGACATTATTGTAAAATGGATTGGAAGAAACATTATATAATACTGTACTTTACAACCACCTTGAAAACAAGTAGTTAAAATGACAAATGTGCATTTCTGTCCCACCTTACAACACTGTAACCTTTGTGCCTATGTTTTATTAAAGCTTCAGTTAATTTTAAAATATTGCCAGACACCCACTTCTCTCTCTATCTATATTGTTATAATTTTTATATAGAGTTAAAGAGTGATTAACTTGCTGAAATATTTTGTTGAATGTAGATAAGTACATTACTAATGATTCCAAATTCTAAAAAAGTATAACTTTACAATATCAATGATGCTAAAATATCTAAAATATTTAAAGGAAATAAATTTTAAGAACAAAAACAAAAGTAATAAAACTTGTATCATAGGTGGTCACAATCCATAAAATAAGTAGAATTTCATTATGAAAATGAAAACCAGTAAAAGCCCACTGTTAGTGTTCAGGATCAGTAGTTATATTTAATATAGTTATATTAAAAAGCAATTGTCATGAAATTCTGTATTATAGCTAACTCAATGACATGTTCAGTAGTTCAGCTTTTACAAAATATAAAATGAAGCCTTATACATAAGAGTTCTTTGGATACAACAAAGGTTTCCTATGTAACTGTTGATTTGTGATTGAAGTTACTAAATAATATTCACTGGTAGGACTTTTTTTTTTAACTCATTCGTTTATCTTAAACATTTTAAGCATACAGCCATCTGTATTTTTTCTTGGAAATTGTAAATATTATAAGATATATACACTCACAGGCCACTTTATTGGATATACTTTGCTAGTACTGGGTTGGACCCCCTTTTGCCCTCAGAACCGCCATCATTTTTTGCGGTATAGATTCAACAAGGTGCTGGAAGCATTCCTCAGGGATTTTGGTCCATACTGACATGATAGCATCACGCTATTTAAAAAGCTGTAAATAATAAAGCACTTTTCTAGTTCACCTTGTATTTTAATAATATCATTGTCACTTTGCTTGCCAGTTATGCCTATTAATAAACAAATTTTTCAAATGCTACTTCAAAGGATACAGAAGAGATATTGCATTGTGGCATTAAAGCAATTCACAGCAAGCTAGACAATATTGATAGACCATTTTTAAAAATGAAACATTCCATAGAAAACCCATATTGTAGTTCTGCTTTAAATTGATCAAATGAGTCATATTCAAAAGCAAAATCTTAATCTAGAAAGTATGAAGCTTCATACAAAGAGTTCAGATTTGTGCTGGCTAAAACAAAGATGGACTTAGTTACCCCAAATACATTCTTTGTCAGGAAATTCTGTCAAACAAATGTCTAAAGCTGTCTAAATTGAAAAGACATCTAAGACAAAAGTATTCATCTGATGGTGGGAAACATGTTGATCTGTTCCCCATAGGAAAGCAGCTCTGCTTATGACTTGGGCACTGACTTGGTATTATGTGGTGTTGTATCGCATTGTGTGAAGAAATCTCACACAGTTGCAGAAGAACTGATGTTACCAGTGACCAAAGATACAGTTCGGGAATTGCTTGGTGAGGAAGCTGCCCAAAAAATTGACACTGTCCCTTTGTCAGACAAGACTGTGTTGTAGACGGATATTTGACATGAAAACATAGATGCAGCTAACGCAGCACAGCTTATTGTCAACGTTAAATATATTGGAGATGGAAAATTTGTTGAGGAGCTTTTTTTTCTGCAAAGAAATTCAGAGGAAGACAACAGGTCAGGACAGTTTTTCAAATGACTCGTCTTACTGCGTGGGCATCTGTAAGGATGGTGCAGCTGCCATAAAAGATAAGCGTAACAGAGTCACAGTGTTAATAAAGGCCAGAGCTCCAAATGCCATGGATACACGCTGCATGCTTCATAGAGAAGCTCTTGTTGTAATTCGACTTCCACCCTTTTAGCAACAAGTGCTTCAAGATGTTGTTAAAGTTGTATATGCTGTAGTATCAAAGCAAGTCTCCTTAAACACAGCCTGTTTTCTAAACTTTGCAGTGTCATGAACACCAGTTTTAAAAGCCTTCATCTGCATTCTGAGGTCCAGCAACTGTCTCGTGGGGCAGATTTTACAATGAGTGTTTGATCTCCGAGAAGAGCTGCATGTATTTTTCTCATCTGAGTACTCACAGTTTGCTAGCCGTTTTGACAACCAGTCATGGGTTCTGAAGTTTACATATTTTGCCAACATATTTCACCTTTTAAATACCTTGAATCAGAACATGCAGGGCCATGATCACAGCATACTTAATTTGCAAGATAAAGTTTGTATATTTATGCAAAAAATCAAACTTTGGGATCAAAAGCTAAATGAAGGAAATACTATAATGTTCCTTCACCAAGAGCTAGGAAAGTCCAGTGAGCCTACACACATAGTCCTGCCTATAATATTGTCACACCTGATACAACTGAAGTAATACTTCAGCGACTATTTCCCAGACCTGGACAATCATCATTTAAACTGGATCAGAAATACATTTGAGTCCAGAGCAGAAGCTCTTCCGGGTCAAGGACTATTTAAAGGACTGCTGTAAACTCAGCAGGTGAGCCACAGTCGGGAGATAGTAGACAATGCTTGCTGGGAGGTGTGGAGGAAAGAGAATTGTGCTGATTTATTGTTTATTAAATTGCTTATGGTGGGTGTGGTGCTTAAAAGGCGAAATAATTAAAAGATCTTCTTCATGCTTTTATCCTGTGTGTGCGTATCTGTCTGTTGGGTTTAATGGGGCGACAGTGACCTCTAGCATTCACAACTGAAAACCAAAAACAGCTACCCTCTCAACCAGCTGCAACCCAGCTGCAATCTATTCTATTTATTGGTCTCAAGGTTTGATTGATGAGAAAGGAAAAAGAATGGGATGAGAAAGGTAGAGGAAGGTTTGATGAGAGGGCTGACGTGGCACATAACATCATAAGAAAGAAATTGTCTCTTGTACTTTAGGTTTTATTTATCCATGCCACAGTACTCAACAATATTATACTAATAGGTTAACTAGAGATCTATTAAATGACTTGCTCCAGGGCAAAAAAGATATTAGGGCTTATCCTTGTAGGTTGAATAGTAGTAGTACCCTAACGACTTCGGAAAACTGTCTATTAATAGAAGAAGTTTAAGGAAAGGTATGTAGAGAAAGAAGCTCCACACCTTGTCAATTGCTTAACACAAAGTTCAGTTTTATAGTCAAAATTTATGAATGGGAGTGTGTTCTGCCTTTCTGAAAGCCACACAATATTGAGCACATTAGTTGAGGATTGATCAAAGTCAGGGCAAAGAATTTTGTATTGTGGCTACAAACAGTTAACTTGGGTAACAGTTAGGACATGTGACATTTCCATTTAAGTGTCTCCCGCAAGCTAATGCTTTCTTCTCAAATTGTTCCATTCTTAGTTCTCAAGAAATAATTTACCATGCTTTAGGACATTTCTACACAATGCTGAATTGTCTTTGACACCAGCCCTAGACCCCCAGAACAATCTAAACCAGAAGTTTGGAAGTGATAGATTACATTTCCTTGATCCTGAAAAGAATTAAGTAGACTTGATAATAAATAGCCACTTATTTTTAGTGTCATGATGAAATTAGCTCAGAGCAAAGCAACCTCCCCAATAGAAAATAATCATATGATAATCCCTCAACAATGTAGAGGCTCCTTACCAAATATGTTACTTTGGATTTGTAATGTAATTCCCGAGGAGTTTTATTGGTACAGTTTAATTAAAATGCGTTTGTTTATAAAAAAAAAAACAAAAAAAAAACAAAAAAAAACAACAAAAAAAAAAACTTAATACTAAGAGCTAAGAGGACAGACACAAACACTAGGGCAATGTACAAAGAATGTACAGTAAGCATATCAATTCACTACAGAAAATAAACTATATGTTGTACGTTCTATATGATATACATATACTGTATATGTTAAGTTACTCGTGTATATAAGACGTAGCCTATCAATGCCACTACGGAACAATATGGAGCACTGTCCCTAACAGACTTATCCTTCCATACACAGCTCCAAAGGACTGAAGGCAGAAAATTCTTGATGACACTCCTGTAAACTTCCCAAGCCCTGTCCCTTCCAGGTTCAGGCAGTCTGACAAAAATTGGAGACTATTTTGACTAGAGTGTGAGAGGAAAAGAAACAGCATAATGGGTCTTCCCAAGTCTGTGAATACTTTTGTGTTAAATGTTAATGGCAATAACCAAAACTTTAAACTGGGATTACAAGGTTGGTACACCTACATTTGAGCCTGTGTTTGTCCTTCTTTTCAATATATAGGAAAAACTCCCCTCTCCATTTTTCAAAGCAGTGTAAAAATCTTAAAATTTAATGTAAACAAAAAATAAAATTCAGCAACATAAGGTTATGGCTAGGGCTGCAACGATTAGTTGACGTAATCGACGACATCGACTACAAAAAATCGTCGACATGTCATAAACCGAACCTTCAATATAGGCTCCAGTCACAAAGACCCACATTGGTTTTTGTAACTGCAATGCACTGCATGAACGTCTGGGGGCAGTATCGTTTGTTATTCTTTGTCAAGACTGCACACAGTCCTACCAACGAAAAAAAATGTCTAAAGAGAAGAAGAATGTAGAGGAAAATAAATGTGGTTGCAATGGCGAGTCGGATAGAGTAGGGGGAAGGAGATGGAAAAAAATTAAGACAGAAACTTTCTAAAGTGAGGGAGCACTTCACCGAAAAATGAAAAAAGTTGAATGCGGATTATGTAAAATGGAGCTTTCTTTTTCATGGCAGCATCATCGTAATGCATGAGCATCTGAAACGAAAGCATCCTGGAGATGTGATGCCGGCGTCTCTTGACAATTTATGCTGGCGCTGTTAGTTAATAAGGGTCAGATCAGGAGGGGAGGGACAGCGTGAACGAGGCTGAGAAAAGTAAAAAGAAAAAAAGCTAACTTTTACAAGTAACAGATTTACACCCGATCTGTTTGTTTTCAAATAATATTGCATTAGTGCGATGATGTTTTCTGATTGGTACTATTCAGGTCATACAATGATTTCTTCAAAAATGTCACATATATTTGTCTCTTTCTTTTTTACCCCCGGTGCTGCACACTGACACCAGAAGGCGTGAGCTTATTCAGTGCTAGCAGCAGCACGCAGGTGGCCGGTTGCTTGTGCTATAACAAATTTCAGTTTTAATGATATATTTTTTCGTTAAGTTAAATGCACTTTTTTTGTTTAAAGACTACGTGCACTTTAGTTTGTATTGTTTAATGTATTTCTTCTTTATTGTGATGGTCACACTAACATAAACATCTGGGGCCTAATGTATAAACGGTGCATACGCACAAAAATGTTGCGTACGAACGTTTCCATGTTCAAACCATGATGTATAAAACCTAAACTTGGCGTAAAGCCACGCACATTTTCACTGTACCTCATACCCTGTTGTACGCAAGTTCTCCGCTCAGTTTTGCAGCCTGGCGGCAACCAGCGTCAGAACAATGCTACTGTTCCTATGTGGTTTATCTTTCTTTTTCAGATCCATATCCCTGACACGGCTTTACAAATACACTGAAGTTAACAGCATATTGTTTATTAGTTTAATGCATCTGATTGTAATTAACCTGTAACAATATAATGGTCCATAGAATGGTCAAACTATTCTAAATACCATAGCTGCTTTAGCGTTGTTACTCTCACTGCACCTTCTTCTTCTTTCAGCTACTTCAGTTAGGGGTTGCCACAGTGAATCATATTTTTTCATATTACTCTCACTGCATCACTCAGAGCAGCTGATCAGAAAGAGAATTATCGGTATACAGCATCAAGCACACACTGCCTCAGCCATGCTTCCTATTTGAATTGCTTCTCAAGCAGCAAACGCTTCAAAAGCTTTACTGTACGGACCTCGTGGTTCAGAAACAGTTTCATCCCAAGAGCTCTAAACACAATCAATCACTGCATCAACTGCTCCTTGTAGAACTGTTTGTACTTATAAGTACAATTACCCCACAGTAAACTTGCGAAATAGTTATAATATTACACAACCTGAGCCACTTTATAAAGCGCATATTTACATATGATGACAATATCATTTTTAATATGAAATGCAGCAAAATATGTTTATTATATTATACAGATAAAACTTTAACTTTATTTAAATAATCTATATTGTTGATAATTAAAGGACACGGTGTCGCTACGCTAGCAAGGATCTGGTGCTCCATTCCCGGATTGTTCCTGCCTCGTACTGTATGCTTCACTGGGACTGGCGTGAAGGATAGAATAATTAAACATGTACTATGAAGATATTTCAATGTTCCTTAAAAGATTTGAAGAATTCGCATTCTAAGCTTACAGATGGATTAACGTCTATTACAGAGTTGATTGAGTGGCTGTTGGGTATTTGGAGAAAGAAAAGGAAGGACAGGAATTGAAGGTTAGTACATTTGAAAGAGACAGACTGCTGCAATAAATTATTTTATCAAAGGTCGTGCACAATCACTGCACCACCGTGTTCCCATGTTTAATAACATACTTTAACTCCTATCATCATGAAAATGATATCACGTATACATCTCAGTATTTTAGTTATTCAGAGAGCTGTAATATCATGAATGTAATGGATCCTGTGTTCTGTCGGAGGTAGAGAAAGCCGGTTTAAGAAGCACATAGTGAGTGATTCACACACATAGAGCACATAGAAGATCAAATACAAAACAAAGCATTTAACGTACTACTTTAGTTGCAATGGAATTTGAGAAACTAGTAAATTAAATGATTTTAAGATTAAGTTTATGATGTTCTACTTTAATGACAAAATAAACTATGTGATTAAAGTGGAAATTTCAAGACTAAAGTTGACATTTCGTGCTTTTTTCCACCACTGTGTGCCCTTTTTTTCCTCTGTACCGTAATAAGCTTACATATGACACTCAGACGATGGACTACGATTCGCCTTTTCACGGCGACTTTGATATGTGACTTATTTTTTATTTCGGGCACTGTGTGAATTTGTGAACTTGAGCTTTCAAGTTTCTCTGACACGCTATGTCACTCAATCAGCTTCCTTTTTCTTGTTTATACCACTGTTTAAACCAACAAATAGTATGTTTTTCCTTGCCTCCACTTGGCATTCGCTGAAATTGTTCTATTTTTCCTTGTGGTTTTGCCATTGTCTTTTCACAGAACGTTTGAGCTTAAGGACTATTTATATTGATTTACATATTCAAAGAGGCGTAATTCTGGGAGGAGTTGGGGCAGGACAGCAGGCGCATGCACTTTTCACGCTGATCGGGATTTATGTAACGGAAAAATGTGGAAGTTTGCATACGCACAGATTCCTGCATCTGTATTTTTCTGTGTACACATAGAGAGAATGTCAGAGAGTGAAACAGACAGAGAAAAGTAAACAATCAAAAATCCATACGGGCTATTAGAGCTTTGAAGTGTGCAAAGCACCACACGGGAAGCATATCGTATATCATTGAGGAGTTTTATTTAATACGTAATACGTGCTCTGATTGGGTGGCTTCTCAGCCATCTGCCAATAGCGTCCCTTGTATGAAATCAAATGGGCAAACAAACTGAGGAAGCATGTACCATAAATTAAAAGACCCATTGTCCAGAAATCCGCGAACCAGCGAAAAATCCATGATATATATTTAGATATGCTTACATTTAAATTCCGCGATGGAGTGAAGCCGCGAAAGTCGAAACGAGATATAGCGAGGGATCACTGTACTTCACATTTTTCAGAAGTGTTCTTAATGAAGTACTTAAGTGGGAGAAAATAGAAAACCCATAATCTGTGGCAGAGTTAGTATTTTAAATCAATAGCAGTACACTAGCAGTATATCCTGTGAACTCAAATCAGGCAAACCTTTTAAGATGTCAAGTAATCACTCCACTTTGGAGTCCAGTCCAAGGTATCCAGCAAGCAGGTTATCTGTCAACTCTTTCAAAGAAAACTCTTCTCTCACCACCAGAATAGGATTAAGGCAAACTAAAGCCATAAGCACAGCCCAAAATTGGTGCCCCATCAGCCATTCTGTTGCTGAACTGGTAAGAAATAAGATTCAGTAAGTGCTTGTGGTAAAATGTGAGGTTAAAATTTACCATTTATGGAAAAATCAGTAAAAGAAATAATAATTGAAACAGCTTAAGGATCCATGTTATAAATCAGCTGAGGAGTTAAATGCAAGCCAGACGAGGCAAACTGCTCTTACACTTGATGAAAGTGAAACTCTTGTGCCATGAGATGAAAAAATAAGTAACATCTGATGACGCCTTCAAACCAAATTTTTGAAATTTTAGTCACTCTTCATTACTCAGAAATTTTGTTTGACAATGCAGATTAAAGACTAACATGGCAGATAAGGAACATTTAAAAACCTTGGACTAAACTCAATTGTGGCAGTAACAGAGTTAAGGACATGACAGCTGGAGAAAAAAGCTTGGTGGAGCCCCACTTCCCTTGCGGACCCAAGTATGTGCTTATTTTGTGTAATGGTTAATACAGGGCTGTCTCACCCAAATTCAGAAGATAAAGAAATGATTTCCAAGCCTTAAAGAAAGTAGGTTTCACTTTTCTTTTGAAGATATCCCCATACTTAAAAGGTTTCTGAATATCCCCTACTGACACAAGGCAGTTTTTTTACACAAATATATTGGATTACTTGATAATCACCCATGTTCATATCTAGCAGACTGCATGTCCCTGGAGTCCCTACAGCACTTAGGGATACCTTTAGTGCAATCAGTTCAGGATTCTTTAATCCATCCATCATCTGAAATGTTCTTTCCAGTACAGAATCATGAGGGGCTAGACATTACTTCAGCAACACAAGGGCACAAGTCAAGAATCAGTACTTGACAAGATGTTAAGTCACATCTCAGCATTATAACCTTTAATCGATTTAGATTTGACAATCATCCTAACGTTATGTATTTAGACTGTAGATGAGAGTAATGTAAACAGGTAGTATATTTACAATGCATGCAGCCTGCTCTCAAAATGGTGTCACATTCTGAACCAGAAACACTACTTACTGTCATTTTAAATATACAGTCATCTGGTGTATGGTAGTGTGGTGGAGAGCTGCATTTCTTGACAGAAGAGGTATTAGCTGTCATATTGAAGGAAATTTCAACAGTGGCCGTACTTAGTTTCATATTTTGTCTCTGGCCAGAAAGGATTTGGCCTTTAGAATCCTCTTAAAGCATCCACAAGGAGCACAGAGGCTGTTGAAAGGGGCGAATTGTACCACAAGGATGTTAATAAATAAGGTTAACAGTATTAGCTGCTTGGCAACATAAAAAGATTCATTGGGTGTTGGATTTGATGCATCCATAGAGCATTTTCAAACTTGGAGCACATGGTGGATGAAAAACTTCTCTGGCAAGGGAACAGCATAAGAGAGAAACATACAGGGAGAGGCTGCATCACTGAGAGGAATTCAGATGAGCTAGTGAGGAAGCCCAGCCATTTAACCACAGCAAAGAAATCTACAAGGGTGTATTTTATTTGTTAACCTCCCTTTATATTTACAAGGAATTGCTTAACATTGTGTATGCAATATGTGATCTAGTAGCACTTTTGTTCTGGGACAAAAAGCTGCTATGAGCTGGCTCTGTTAACATATATTCAATTCACTTCAATTTATTTTTATACAACTCCTATGTCAGAAGAGAGGCTCAAAGGCCTTAAGAAGATTTACCAAAATAAATCAGTAAAAGAAAAAATGGCATACTAAAAATGTTTGTAGTTTGATGGAAGTCACAAAAAATGGAAAAAGAAACCTTGAAGTTCACATATCCATTGTTTAAACTTGCCTTTTCAGCAGTTCCCAGTGAGGGAGAAAGCCAGATACACACACACACACCCCAGCATGACAAACAAATGAAAAAAGAAAGAAAAAAGTCTGACTTAGCAGTCACAATGTCATTGAGGCATTATGCAGGTGTATTGCTGGTGTGGCACATGGCTGGGGGTGGTACCCAACCAGGACACCCAGGAGGACCGGAGGAGGACTTGTGCCTCCTCCAGACCACGAGGGGGCGACCGCCCTGGTTGCACTGGGGACCACGGGTGCAGAGCTTGGAAGCTCAACCCTGTAGGGGCCAGTGGTCACCGCCATGGGGAGCCCCAGTGCCTGGAGGGCCCTGGACCTCAGTACTTCCGCCACACCAGGAAGTGCTGGGAGGAAGAAGACTGGGGACACCCGGAGGGCTTTCGGGTACATAGCCGGCACTTCCGCCACACAGAGGAGTGTCTGCAGAGGACTGTCAGGAAGCACCTAGAGCCCATCCGGGCTTGTATAAAAGGGGCCGCCTTCCTTCATTCGAGGACGGAAGTCTTGTGAGAGAGGAGTGGAGGCAGTCTGAAGAAAGGCACTGGAGAAAGAGGCCTGGACTTTTGGGGATCAGTGCAGAGGCACTGGGCTGTGCATGAACTAAACTTGTAAATATTGTAAATAAATGTGTGTGTTGGGTGAGAAAATGTTGCCTGTCTGTGTCTGGGGCTTGTTCCACACTGGTTATATAAAGAGGCCCCAGTCGTGTTTCTGGACACACTTTTGATGAATAATAATTTGTTAGCTGAAAATTCACGTTGTTAGTGTGTCATAGAGAGGATGTGCAGCATGTTTATAAAGACACTCCATTTTGTTTTAATTCTCTCCTTTGCTACTACCTCTTCCAGGGGTCCCAGAGCGTGTCCCATAACTGACCTTTCCCTTTTAATTAGCCTGTTGATTTGGTGGGCCTCTTTTGAAGCGATGTTAGCAGCCCATCACATCACAGTGTAGAAAATTGCAGTGGCCATCACAGAGTTGTAGAAGATTTGAAGTATATCATTACCGACATTAAAGAAATGCTGTCTCTAAAGAAAAAGACAGTCTGCACTAATCTTTCTCATGTAGTTCCATTGTGTTATGAGCACAGCCCAACCTGTCATTGATGGGTACCCCACCACTACATCCATTTCCAGTATAGTGACTTTAGATACAGTCGTCTTTGTGTAGTGAAAGACAATAATCAGTTCTTTGGTTTTGCTGATGTTAAATTGCAGACAATTCTTTCTGCACCAAGTAACAAAGTTCCCCACCTGACTCTTATACTGTCTGATCCCCTGTACTAATATCTCCCAATAAGTGTATAATCATTTCAGAATTTCTGCAAGTGATATGACCTGATGTTATAGTTATAGTTAGAAGTGAACAAAGTGAAGAGAAAAGGAGACAGGATTGCTCCTTGTTTTGCTCACATTCATATCAGACACTGTCCTTGACCATTCAGGAAACCATAGGCTCATCCACATGCACATCTCTGAGCTTACCTCTTAACACAAATGGCTAGATGATACTGAAGGCACTGAAGAAATAATAAAAAAAAAAAAAACACAATCCTAACAGTGCTGCCAGCTTTGTCCAGGTAAAAATAAACCTTGTAGAGTAGATAGATAATTACATCCACCACTCCTATCTCTGTCCAATAGGCAAACTGCAGTGGGTCGATGTGGTCTATGACAGGAGGACTAATAAAGCCCAAGACCAGCCTCTCAAAGGTCTTCATGATGTAAGATGTGCCACTGGTCTGTAGTCATTAGGTGAAGAAATTCCTACCATCTTTGTAACGGGAGCAAGGCAGAATGTTTTCCACAGTAGTGGCACTTTCTGGAGCCCTAATGGCAGACTGAACAGGTGACAGAGGATACCACAAAGATAGTTAACACAGGCCTTAAGATCTCAAGGAGTAACTTCATCAGGCCCTGCAGCTTTTTCTGTGCGACTCTCAGTGGGATCCTCACTTGGTTCATACTTATGATCAGAGGAATACTCGTCACTGGCCATTAATAGTTTTCCTAAATGCCTGCGAAAAAATTTGTTCTCCCTGAACATACTTTTCCTAACATATGCAAGGTACCTTGAATGACATTATCATGACACCAATTGCTTTGGTTTTGCAAATATGTCAATTGCCTGTACTCAACCTGCACTCACCCATCACCCATTCAGGCAGCCAAAACCACTGCCAAGCCACAATTTTCACCTTCAGCTCAAATCTGAGTTGAAGATGTTATCTGGCAATGATATATCGTTATTTGAAATACGTAATTTCATGTGTTTTCTGTGTCTACAATGATCTGAGTAAATGTAGGATAACATAAGAAATGTGAGGCAAGAAATGTTGTACACATAGCTGAAACAGAAATTTTTTCCATACGTTATAGTAATAACGATACAATGTTGACATGAAGTATTAAAATGCGTAAAATCCAAATATCAGTCGGTACAAAATAAAGATGTTTGTATGCATGTGTGTTTGCATGTTTCATTTTTAACCAGTTATATTTGATATCCACACAGGTGTAACAGTAGTAACACTGCTGCCTTGCAGTAAGGAGACATTGGGTGAGCTATTATTACTACTATATAACAAAAATATACATTTGATTTGAGTCTGTAATTTAGTAAAGTTATGGTACTTGTAAAAGTGTTAAAAAAAAACCAAATTACTTTATTTATCAGTGCCAGTATAATTATCCTAACTTGACATTAGATCAATACTGTATATACATTATAAATGTGTCATAAAAGTAAGAATGAAATAATACCAGCAGTGTCAGGTCAGGGGGAACATGATTTTGCTTCTTGTTTTATTTTAGTATGACACTAATATGTACCCTCTGAAACCCCCAAAACAAAAAAATATGGAACATGAGTGAAAATAATTATGTTGAATATATGAGAATAAAGGGCTGCTTTATTACATTCTATTGAAACACCAAACAGCGCTTTACATATAAACATTTGCACCATTATGAGTATGCAAAAGACTGAGAATAACTGTGGGTGTGGGTGTAAGTGGTGTTTAGAGACACTGGACCTGGGAATTAGAGAGAATTTTTTTTTTTTAAAGTGAAGGGATAAAAACAGAGACACAAAAGCGGGTGACTGATTTCTTCTTGGTACCTTGTTGAGCAGACACACACCGCAATGTCCACTGCACTCTTCATGCAAGACTTCGACTCTGCTACAAGAAATTAATGATTGGGACTCAGGGTAGTGTCAAAGCAGCTATGATTGTTATTGAAGAAGGTGACGAGACAGATACAGGGATACAGTCAGTTGAGGACGAGGGTACTGCATCAGAGAAAAAGAATAGAAGCCCTCCCTGTAAGAAACGTCTAGTTGCACAAAACAACATTGTTTTCAAATAAAGATGTTTTCATGTACAGTGGGAGCCACGTCAAACAGCCGCCTGGAGCATGACAGGTCCATTACTGGACCATGGCAGGTCCATGACAGGACCATGACAGGACCATGCACGATCCGTGCACGGAATGTGATCCCCCGCGATGACGCAGTTAACGATGCCCCGCCCCATAAACGCCCCCATGCACGCTCTAAAAAGATGGTTGCAATGCTGTATAATCCCGCCAGATGGAGCATTGACTACTTCAGTTAACTGCAGTGTGGAAGTGAAGTGGAGTTTTAGAGTGGAAATAATAGATCGTTGTTTGGAACACACGCATTTAATGTCTGTTCCGTTTCTACAGTAATCTGTGTAAACACATTGTTAAAACAGAAACTTTTTTATATTCTACTAGTAGATGACAAAATGTAGGCATAAACTATATAATGTATGAAGCCTGAAGTATCAAAGAAATAATTTCACAAAAGATACAAATCTAACACAATTGTGCTTTGATTCGAAAATATAACTGCAGAAACAAAAAGCCACCTTAACATGCGACATTGACACCCATTTATTATGACTACCTCCGTAGCGCAATAGAATCAGTTCCTGGCTGGGAATCAAAAGGTTGTGAGTTCAATTCTGCACCACTCCATTTTGAGAAGTAAACTGCTCTTACTATTTTAGAATAAAAACATACATCTGCAACAGCCGGTGTAATTTATGATACTTGTAAAGGTTCCCCGCTGGGGAGAAAATGTATTTATTTTTAACCTTCGCCGTTCTGCCTGCCTTAACTCCACGTCTATCTATAGTAATAACAGTAATTTTATTATTATATAGGAGCTTCCCTGTCTGCCTATCATATAGTGCCTTTCCTTCCTATCTATCTATATATCTATCCCCTTAGCTGTATTTTATATATCTATTATACAGTGCCTTCCCTGTTTATTTATATATCTAGTGCCTTCTCTGCCTGCCTGTCTGTCTGTCTGTCTGTCTGATTGCATATAGCGCTGAACTTACTGCTCTGTACTATTCTGTCCTCTGCATGTCCTGGAGTACAAAAGAAACAGCACCATACAGCAACATGTGCGAACTGGCAAGATCGGGGAAAAAACACGCGGTCACTGATTACAAACCGCAAGATGAATGAAAGAGACAATATATGTAAAAACATCATCGCACTAATGCAATATTATTTGAAAATGAACAACGTCAGATCGGGTTTGAATATGCGCCCGATCTGACACTGTTCGTTTTCAAATAATATTGCATGTACTGTGCGTTGAAACTGCTGCACTGAATAAGCTGACTCCTTCTGCAACATTCAAATAATATTGCATGTACTTAACTATTTTAGAATAAAAACATACATTTGATTTCAGTCAGTCTGTAAGAGCCAGTGTAAATGCATAATTGTAAAGGTTAGCTTTTTTTTTTTTTAATTCAATTCCATTCTCTCAGTCGCGTTCAGGACCCCCATCAGACAATGCTGTTTTCACATAGACACACGCTATAACTCAAATGTGATTTATTTGGAGACGCGCTATACTCGAATGTTATTTATATAGGGAAGAAAGTACAATGTCAGGTGCTCATTCAGTGTAATAGGAACCATAGCACAGAGAGATGTGTACACTGCAACAAGTACACATGTCGTGAATGTAGGAAGGGTGTGTGGGAATTGTTAATATTTGAATGTGATGATTTTATACAGCACGGATCGGAAATCAGCAGTTCTTAGCATTGCACCACGCAAGCTGTCGTATCAACCGCCTACTGTAACTTGATTTATTTTTTCTTCACTTACAGTCTAGAATAAAAATGCACTTGTTTTGTTATACTTGTACACCAACATATGTTCCTGTGTTTGAGCAACACGGGCATGCTCAAAAAAATAGACGTGTACTGCCACAAAAAGTGCACGCAGGCACTTCGGTTCGCAAGCATTGGTACGAGAATGTAGTCACAAGTACGCTGCAGCGTGTTTTTATGTGAAAACAGCATTCTCAGATGGGGGGTAGGGAAGGATCCTGAATGAAAAGTGAAAAAAAAAAAAAACCTTTACAAGTATCATAAATTACACCGGCTGTTAAACACTGAAATCAAATGCAGAGACAGATTAAATCCCCATAAACATTTACACTTGAAAACAATACTAACAGAACTAAACAGTTCCAGAGGGTTAGCGCCTGTTATCGCAGGACAGGAATCACCTACAGGATTTTTACAATCACCTACTGTATTTTTCACTGCTTATATATTTTTGCCATAGTTTCATTTGGTTTTACATGATTTCATATATTTGTGTGTGTGTGTGTGTGTGTATGTGTGTGTGCAAGAAAGAGTGAGAGAGAGAGCGTGTGTGCGAGAAAGGGCTTATATTATGATTTGTCCACGGTTAAAGCCTGGCTTACTACTAATAATAAAAAACATTTCAATGTAACCCATGGGTCTCAATCCCAAAATCAGCCAACACTGTAAACAGATGACACAACAAATTATATACTCTGAAACATTCATTTGAACATTTAAAAATATATACAAAAATATAAATATAAAAACAATCAACTATTATTGTTAAAGTCAGTCCGTGGCTGTTCAGGATCAAGTTTACGGGGCTTTGTTTAACGTTGAAGCACTAACGGCTAAAGTGCCACCGGTGTGTGTGTGTGTGTGTGTGTGTGTGTGTGTGTGCGTGTGCGTGTGTGTGTGTGTGTGTGAATGCTCCGGCATTCGTCAGGTTTGTCTGAGCTGGCTTTAACACAAACACATTTGCGCGCCGGCAGGACGAAAAAAAACATTTTAGCACCATCTAACAGTCAGTAATAAGGAGAAGTCAGTACATTCTCTGTTGAGATTTCTTACATTCCACTCCTCCTAAGTTTGTCTTTTAATGAAGTTCTAAGAAAACTAAGAAAAATATTTTGGGTCACTTAAGCACGAAATAGCACGGACGCAAATGATCAAGATTTTAATTGTTGTTGTCATTTTGTCAAACATGATTTTCCAACTTTTAAAGATTCAGACAGACTGAATTTACCCATAGTAACCTAAAAAACACACACACACACACCTCAGACCGTCTTTTGTCTTGTAAATGAGGTATCCTAATTCACCTTCCAATCCCCACCAGCACACGCACTCTTTGTCTGTACTGTACGCTGGTGCTGTTTGTTAGGGCACTTGGTTATACAGAGTACTTTAATGTATAAAACACTTACTTTCTGGTTTGTTTTATTTTAAATATAGCTTATTACCTTATTCAGCAAAATAAACAATGTTATCTTTGTGTTAATTATTAACTTATTGACGTCTTTTAATTAAGGACAAAAATAGACCATGCGCTTGTGTTTAGGACTGCTGAACAGCTGTGTTCATAGGTTTAATCAACGATTTACAAGACAACAGTTAAAGCATTTGTGGATGAGAGGTGTGTGTGTGTGTGTGCGCTCCTGCATTTCTCCGTTGGCTTTAACACAAACACATTTGCGCAGACAGGTCTAAAGAACCCCTCCCCCCGCCAAAAAAACACACACAGAGCAATTAGCACCATGTCATAGTCAGTATTCTCCACTGAGGTTTCTCACATTCCACTCCTTCTAAGTTTGTCTTTGCTCTTTTGATGGAGTTCTTAAAACCCAAAAAATTATTTATACTGAGAAAAAATTATTATGGGTAACATAATCACAAACACAAACTAGCACAGATACATACGATCAAGTGTTTAACTGTTGCTTTCATTTGTTTCTATGACCAGTAATAATATTAATAATAATAATAATTATTATTAGCCCAACTCTTTGACTATTTAAAACAAAGCGTCTCCCATTTTTTGCCCATTTACTGTAAGTAGTTGGTTCAAGTAAATGTTTTTTTTAAATACCCAAACAATCCCCCAACAATTAAAACACGCACACGACTTTAGAAATAAAATTTATTCTTCCAAAACTAGTCAATAGCTTCTTAAAACCGTTCTCACCTCTCCGCCAGTGTCTTTTGTTAATCTAAATGTGCTGATAAAAGAAAAGCTGCAAGTTGCCGAATATTCCATCCCCCCAACACGTGCACAAACTTCTCCCAGCTCATGCCTTGATTGATTATCTGGGAGTGAAGTGAAGTTTTAGAGTGGAAATAATAGATCATTATTTGGAACACACACATTTCACGTGTGTTCCGTTTCTACAGTAATCCGTGTAAACACATTTTTAAAACAGAAACTTTTTTCATATTGTAGTAGTAAATGACAAAATGTAAGCATAAACTATATAATGTATGAAGTTTGAAGTCCAAATATCAAACACTTTCACAAAAGGTACAAAATAACAGAACAAGTATGCTTTTATTCAAAAAAATAACTGCAGAAAAAAGCCGCCTTAGCATCCCACCTTGACATATACTTACTACAACTACCACGGTAGCGTAATGGTATCAGCCGCTGACTAATATTCAAAACGTCATGAGTTCGATCCCACACGGTTCAGTTTTGAGAAGTAAACTGCTCTTAGTCTTACTATTTTAGAATAAAAACATGCATTTGATTTCAGTGTGTAACAGTGTAATTTATGATACTTGTAAAGGTTAGTTTTTTTTTTTTATTCACTTTTCATTCTCTCAGTCGCGTTCAGGATCCTTCCCATCCCCACTAACCCCCGTCTGAGAATGCTGTTTTCACATAAAGATGCGCTGTAGCTCTGCAGCGTACTTATGACTGCATTCTCGTACCAATGCTTGTGAACTGAAGTGCCTGCGTGCACTTTTCGTGGCATTACACGTCTATTTTTTGAGCATGCCCGTGTCGCTCAAACACAGGAACATATGTTGGTGTACAAGAATAAAAAACAAGTGCACTTTTATTCTAGACTATAAGTGAAGAAAAAATAAAGCAAGTTACAGTAGGCGGTTGATACGACAGCTTGCGTGGTGCAATGCTAAGAACTGCTGATTTCCGATCAGTGCTATATAAAATCATCACATTCAAATATTAACAATTCCCACACATCCTTCCTACATTCACGACATGTGTACTTGTTGCAGTGTACACATCTCTCTGTGCTATGGTTCCTATTACACTGAATGAGCACCTGACAGTTCATGTCCAGTCCTTTCCAGACATTATACAGAGTGATTTTCTTTTCTGTTTTAGCTTTGTAAGCTTCCTTTCCTTCACTCAGCTTTTTCTTCAACACTTGCCATGAATCCTTCGGAGTCTATTTATCATCAGATTTGGATGGACTCTTTTTCTCATTCAGGAGACTTTTAGCTTTTTAGTAATTGAGTGCTTGTTTGGAAAGCAACATTTTGTTTTTGACGATACCATAGTGTTGACACAAAAATTAATATATCACCAAGCACAAGGGGTTAAATGGATAAAACACAAATTAATTGCAAAACACACTTAGTCACTCAGGACCACTGAACCTAGCAAGACTGTAATGAGGAACAAAACTGGAGGAAGAGGTGAAGATTAACACAACTGTGGGCAGAACTGGGCCAACATGTCTTTAAACCTCAAGGGGAGGGACAAAGGACAAGACAACCAAGTGCTATGATGGGCTGGTAACAGTAGTGTAATGGTATAGGGAGAGTTCTTTTTGAACATGTTATGCTAAACAAAAAAGGTGCCGTCTATGTGGTAGTTTCTTTTCTTGTGCCCATGGCTCCCAAAATAGGTTCCAGACCTGCAAACCTTTCAATTGGACTAAGCAGGTTTAAGAAGGTCATGTTTTATTTTGAATGCCACAGCATTCCTAAGCATTGTTGCTGATCATGACATCCCCTTATAGACCCAGTTTACCTATTTTCGAATGGATAACTCTGGAGATATAATGAGCAGTATCACAAAGCACTCATAATCTCAAAATGGTGCAATAAGGATGAATGAAACTTCAGATTATTCTAATAGCCTGTATAGTCTTTATACTGTATGTTAATCTCACAGAGCAGTTTTGGGATGAGGTGGAACAGATTTTCAGCACAAATGTGTAGCTGAAAAGCTTGCATAACCTCTGTGATGCTATCATTTCTGCATGGACCACAAAAAAATCCTGTTCCTGGATTAATTTACATCTAGTTGTACTACTTTATGTAGTTCTGGAGGCAACAATCATACCTAGTAATAAATAGTTCTACCTAATGAATTACACACTGAATGTATGAGTGCATATACTCTTCTATTAATATTACTACAAAAATGATAATTGTAGCATTTTCCATATACTTAATATTCTTACATGGTACATATTTACTAACAAAATATTGTTAAAATAACACACAAAACAACATTCAATGCATAAACCACAGTAAGCACAGAGGAATATACATTTACACATGGGTGGTCCACACACCAGTGCCAACAGTTGATGTTTAAACAATCATTTCTCCACAAGGCTTATTTTTATCCATTAGAGATAGACAGACACTGCATCTACAGTAGATAGCTTGCTTACCTGTGAAATGTTGGCCCGATTGTGAAACTTTTACAGATAACTCCATTCTGAACATTTTCTTTGTATTTTTACTAATTATGTACTCTTGCAAGGTTTTTTTTTTTTTTGTTTTTTTTAAATCTGGCTAAGTGATTAGTGAGCAATAAAAAAGCAAAAAATGAAACAGAGAATGTTTTAGTACTAAGTAGAAATTTCCAGAATGGATTGGGTACCAAGTTCAGTGTTTGTTATACTCTTTCATAATGGACGAAGTCTACCTATGGGTGTGAAAATAGAGTACCAGCAGAAAAACTCCATTTGAGAGAAATCCATTGAGACCTTTATTCTTAGGACTGTGGAAACATGAGGAAGCAGTTCTGTGCCTAAATGTTGCCTTAGAACTCAATCTATAATTAATTTATTTATTAGAAATCAAGAATAGAAAACACCCTGGCACTTTGAACTAGGTCCAAATTTCCATGAGCATATTTAATTAAGCACCTGAAAGAGAAAAGCAGCAGCACGTCTCACAGCTAATAACATTACTTACAACCATCAAATGCTGCTCTAACTCTTCCAAACACATTATTTATGCCAGCAGAAGACATTTATGTATACAACCGAGAGTCAGCTTGGAATAAAATGCCCATCTCCAAAGCAATCGGCTGGAACAATTTGAAAAGCTGACGATTTAAATGAAAGAAAAAAGCTTCTGGCTTTATGAGGGCTGTTTTACAGGTTCTAACATTACATCTTTTGTGTCACAGCTTTGGTGTAAAGGCCACCTAATGTGCAAAAAAACACTTCCCAAACCCATATCATCTGCCTTTTCAAAAGAAAGAGGAAAAAAAACACCCTTACAGATAAGAGCTTATTTTTTTCTATAATGGGTTTTTCTCCCTGATTCACTGTCATTTATGCTATAGCAAAATAGCCTGACTAAAATTCTCCATTTAAATTCAAATATCTCTCTTCCAAAACAATTTTATCCAACTGATGCATTGCAGAAAGGCTGAGTTAAAGCTCTGAAAAAGAAAAATACAAATGTCACTTCAATGAAAAATAGTTATTTTGTGGAATATCGTTGGCAGTGTCTATTCGAAATATAAACAATGCTTCAGATAGTTGTGATTAACTTAATATAAGTCAGCACATAAGAAAAACATATAACAATTATTCTTTTCACTGTTGGGCCTGGAAGAGAAATGCCAAAAAAAAAAAAATAAGAGTACAGTACCTTCTGTTACAGCTGTCACACACTACACTAATAAAAACAACTTCTGAATCACATTTGAAATTCAAATTCTAATAATAGGAACTTATACTTAATGCTGAGCTATGAAGATAGAAGTGAAGCATAGTATATAAACACATACACACATTATGTATACAAACATGTATATACTGTATTTCTGTATGTTGTTTATGTATATGTGTACATGGATACCAAGTATTTAATGAAAACTGCAGGTCCATACAAAGCAGCAATATGAGTACTTTTACTAGAAAGAAAAGAATAATGCTAAATTTTCAGTAGCACATATGAGTACAATATTGTTTAAATTAACAGACCATAGTAAATGAAACATTTTTGTTTAGAAATGAATAAACACATATTAAGGATAGTTTAATAAAATTAATAAGTGATTTTTAATGTTTTTAATATTTAGGCAATAAAAAATGCAAACTCTTTTCAAATTGTAATTCTTAAAAACTTAAATATCTAGTTTAACAAAGTAGGTTCTTTATTTAAAAATAAATAAATAACTTTTGAGCACCACCACAGTACTTTTTTCATTATTATCTATAACTTCCCAATCTGTATTAAAATGTCCTTCACCTGACCACAGTTTTACACAGTCCTCAAGAAGGCTCTCCAGCTAAAGAAAAGAATCAGACTATCCTGCTTGTCTGGTTGTGAAGAATACCTTCTAATTTTAAGACATCAGAGGTTCAGATTGGTATGTATTGTACATAGTGGAATTAAAATATTAGTTGCATGTCTCCTAAGAAAACTTAAAATACAATGCCAAAAAATAGCACAAGTAAATATTTGTAATATATGTGCCTTTTTGCATTATCATTATTTTTACTTTTAAAGGTCATGTTGTATTTGTAAGGGATGACATGCTTATGACTCATACACTACTGTTTGTTGAATCACATGCTATTGTAAGAAACTTAGGTTTACCCTGACAGACAGGATATTTTTGTGCTGGACATGCATATGTGCCAATAGCAGGTTGCATAGGCTCTTGCATATAAATTGAGACTGTGGGAATCTTTACTTGATTTAAAAATGAAATAACTGAATGTACTAAAGGTTTTGTGCTATTTTAAGTATTTCCTCTTTATTATTTATCAATAATGATGATACAAGCTAACCAGAATTAATGTAGAAGGGACAAGCTTTCTGTGTTTTAAATTGCTAGTGTTAATATTTTTAGACATTTATTAAAATTATTTCATGACATCAATGACATTTTGCAGTGTTGATTGCTAATTTTTCTTTTAATTCAGAAAAATGTCTGAACAGTAGTTGTTGCTTTGTTTGCATTTGAGGAGACAGAGGGTATCTAAAGTTCAACTAGCAGAGTATTAAAGGTAGTGCAAGCAAATTTATAGGAGGATATGAAGCATCGTGGTATAAAAATTCAAAATAGCATCTCACACACACATATACATATATACATACATACATATATACAGTACACATACACATTGTTACAGCCTATCAGAAAGTCTAGGGATACATAAATAGGCTGCAAACAAGTGAGAGAGTGGGAGACAAAACACAAAAAAACTAAACTACATTTATTATCAAAAAGAGAGAAAAAAAAAACCTTACAAAATATGGAGAAGATTACACAAAACAAATAAGAAAGGAGGACCACACTAACATAGCTGTCTAACTTCACAAAGTTTACAACTAGATACATACTATCCAAATTTATCACTTAGATGGCTAGCTTACAATTACATTTCTTTAGCAAACAACAAAAAACCAAAGCCAGACCATCCAACCCTAACTCTCCATACCTTGCTCTATCCTTCTCCCCTCACACTCTCTCTCTGACCTAAAACCCAAAGGAGCTTCATTTATAAACCTACACCCCACCCATAGCCCAGGTGAGTTAATTAATAAGCAACTTGAGTGGGTAATTAAGGCAGGACTAAATTAAGGTAAATACCAAATTAGAGTTAAAAAACAAAAGTCTAGAGGAGGTCGTTTATAATATATACATACTAGGGGGCTCTGCCCCCTGCTCGCTAACCCCTGGGGTTGCGCTATGTACAATCTACTTCACGTCTCTGACGCTCACATATTTGGATTTCATTTTCATATTATATATTGTGAGACTTGCCCAGAAACCACATGTTCTTAAAATACACATTTATTTAACATCAATAAACTCAGGATTAAAGTCCCAAACACCACACAATGCACACAGCAATTAATCACCACAATATTCCTCTCTTCTTTCTCAGTCCTTGGCCGCCTATCTCCTCCTGGGCGCTTCGTCCTGCCCCCACTCCCGACTCAAGCTCCTTGACTGCAAGGAGGTGGCCCCTTTTATTCCCACCTGGATGTGCTTCAGGTGGCTGATGACGACCTCCCGGCAGCACTTCCTGGTGTGGTGGAAGTGCTGCCCTTTGCACTATAAGCACTCCAGGCGTCCCTGGCAGGTTCATCCGCCATCTTGCCTGGTCTGGTGGAAGTAACAATTCTCCGGGTCCCACGAGGCTTGAGGCGCCCGCTACCAGTGGCCATGGGTCCCAACAGGCCAGAACCTCTTTGCTCATCTCCCGTGGTCCTCTCCTAGTCCAGGGTGGTTGCCACCTCGTGACCCAGAAGCTATTCATGTTTCTTTCCGGTCCTTCCAGGCATCCCAGCCAGGTAAGAACCCCAGCAATCTGCCACAACACAGTATATATATTGGGAGACATCTGAAAGGCCTTAAGAATAGTACTACCACGCCAGACCAGGGGGTGACGAGCGGCACTAACTCTCTTTCTCAATCTTCTGCAGACCATCCACGGGAAATCTTTCCAGGTCCCATCGCCATTGACGATGTCAGTTCCGTTTCTGGTGTCAGTAATGACGTTGCTTCAGGTCCAGAAGACGCCACTTCCAATTCCAGTCCCAATTACGTCTCTTCTGGTCACGGGCTTTAAAGCTGCAATCTTTTCCTATTACATTCAGTTCTGTTTTGAACTCGAACCTGTGATCATCTCAATCTATTTAAAACCATTTGCAGCCAAGGTACAATATATGTGTGGCTGCCCCAAACCTTTTTATGTCTGTTGTATGCTTTTGTGACAGTGGTGTACTTGGCAGGATGGAAGACCAGAAGTAACAGGGACAGAACCTGAATTCTGACGAGGTGGGAGAGTACCGTTGCTGAGTTTCTGAGTGGGGGGTTTGTCCTGTGGTCCAGACCGAACTGGTGCAGGCTCCGCACCTATTGTTCAAATCTGGAGTAGCTAAGAAACATACCATATACACATATATTGTGGTGGACAGCCAGGGCCCATATGGTCCGGGGGAACAGGCATTGGGCTGCACAATACCTCCCCTGGGATGCTAGATGGCAGCCCCCTGGATGGCAGTGGTGACTCGGATACCTGCAGGGCTCCATGGGAGATGGAGTTCTCTTCGGCCCTGTAGGGGCCCGGGGATGCCACCAGGGGGCTCTGCAGTGGCTCCTGAGCCTGTGTGAATGGTTATTCCACCACACCCGGTAGTGTATCCAGAAATGAATAATCAAGAACCTGGAGCATTCCTGGGTGCCTTATAGAAAGAGCCAGCAGCCACTACTCTGGGAGCCAGAGTCGCGAGGAGGGAGACAAGGCATGCCAGGAGGAGTGCTGGAGGAGAAAGAAAGAAAGAGAACAGAAAAGAATTGTGTTTTGTTGTTTGGGACCGTGTTGTTCTGCTTGTGGGAACGGGAAAGACGTTTCCACAAGGGGGAAAGAAAATAAAAGATCTGTGTGCTTTGAACATGTGTCCTACGTTGGTCTGTTTCAGGGCTGCCCTTTGCAATATATAAATATACATACACATATGTTGTGAATGGGTGTAGGGGGTTGGGTAACTAAAAGCATGCTAAGTAGATATGAACGGATCAACTGCTGCCGAGCTGCGTCTTCTGCTTGTCGCGCTGCACATTGATCATTTAAAAGCCTATACAGCAGCTGTCTTTTTGTCTCACTGGTTTGTCTTTCAGTATGTTAAAGGGTCTCTCGCGGGACGTCCAGGCTGATTATTACTTTCCTTATTTTCTGAATTTGCACATAGATTATTATTGTTCTTTTGTGTATCCCTTTTTTGCCTTCTTTTCTCTTCAACGTTTTCGTGTCTCTTTTCAACGCACTGCTCTTTCTTCTTCGCTTAGTCATTCACGTGCCATCTAGAACGTATAACATTTTTAAGAGCTGGGAGCACATGAATTGTGTCTGCCAAAAGTATTCCAACAACTGCGAGGTTAGATGTCTATTAACTTGTTTTAAATTGTTTGTAAGTAGGGTGTGATGTATAAGGTTGTAATGTCTAGTCTTGTGTGATGTCAAAGTGTCTCTCCAAGATGATCACATTTCAATCCAAGATTTTTTTTATATAATACATGGATATTTACATATACATATATGACGGGCCATTCAGGTAAAAAAAGATTATATATTTAAAAAAAACATATATATATATACATATATATATACACACACACATATACATATATACAGTATATATATACACACACATATACATATACATACATACATATATATATATATATATATATATATATATATATATACATACATATACACATATATACATATACATAAATATACACATATATACACATATATACACACACATATATATACATATATATATACACAAACCGGATTACAAAAAAGTTGGGACACTATACAAATCGTGAATAAAAACTGAATGCAATGATGTGGAGGTGCCAACTTCTAATATTTTATTCAGAATAGAACATAAATCACAGAACAAAAGTTTAAACTGAGAAAATGTATCATTTTAAGGGAAAAATATGTTGATTTCAAAATATATATATTTATTTATATATAAACATATATATATATATATATATACACATTATATATATATATATACACATTATATATATATATCGGTTCAGATACATTGGTTTGAATATATACATTCATTGAGATACATCAATTCATATATATATATATATATATATAGATAGATAGATAGAGATATATATATACTGCTCAAAAGAATTAAAGGAACACTTTTTAATCAGAGTATAGCATAAAGTCAATGAAACTTATGGGATATTAATCTGGTCAGTTAAGTAGCAGAGGGGTTGTTAATCAGTTTCAGCTGCTGTGGTGTTAATGAAATTAACAACAGATGCACTAGAGGGGCAACAACGAGATGACCCCCAAAACAGGAATGGTTTAACAGGTGGAGGCCACTGACATTTTTCCCTCCTCATCTTTTCTGACTGTTTCTTCACTAGTTTTGCATTTGGCTACAGTCAGTGTCACTACTTTTAGCATGAGGCGATACCTGGACCCTACAGAGGTTGCACAGGTAGTCCAACTTCTCCAGGATGGCACATCAATACGTGTCATTGCCAGAAGGTTTGCTGTGTCTCCCTGCACAGTCTCAAGGGCATGGAGGAGATTCTAGGAGACAAGCAGTTACTCTAGGAGAGCTGGAGAGGTCCATAGAAGGTCCATAACCCATCAGCAGGACCAGTATCTGCTCCTTTGGGCACAGAGGAACAGGATGAGCACTGCCAGAGCCCTACAAAATGACCTCCAGCAGGCCACTGGTGTGAATGTCTCTGACCAAACAACCAGAAAGACTTCATGAGGGTGACCCAAGGGCCCCATGTCCTCTAATGGGCCCTGAGCTCACTGTCCAGCAGCATGCAGCTCGATTGGCATTCGCCATAGAATACCAGAATCGGCAGATGCACCACTGGTGCCCTGTGCTTTTTACAGATGAGAACAGGTTCACCCTGAGCACGTGACAGAAATGAAAGGGTCTGGAGAAGCCATGGAGAACATTATGCTGCCTGTAACATCATTCAGCATGAGCAGTTTGGTGGTGGGTTAATGATTGTCTGGGGAGGCATATCCATGGAGGGTCACACAGACCGCTACAGGCTTGACAAAGGCACCTTGGCTGCCATTAGGTATCAGGATGAAATCCTTGGACCCATTGTCAGACCTTATGCTGGTACAGTGGCTCCTGGTGCGCGACAATTCCTGGCCTCATGTGGTGAGAGTATGCAAGCAGTTCCTGGAGGATGAAGGAATTGATACCATTGACTGGCCACCACACTTTCCTGACCTAAATCCAATAGAACACCTCTGGGACATTATGTTTTGGTCCATCCAATGCCACCAGGTTGCATCTCAGACTGTCCAGGAGCTCAGTGGTGCCCTGGTCCAGATCTGGGAGGAGATCCCCCCACAACACCATCTGTCATCTCATTAGAAGCATGCACCAATGTTGTCAGGCATGTATACAAGAACACAGGGGCCATACAAACTACTGCGTACAATTTTGAGTTGCTGCAATAAAATTTTGGCAAAATGGACTAGTCTGCCACATAATTTTTTCACTCTGATTTTTGGGGCGTCTTTGAATTCAGGGCTCTGTAGGTTGATCATTTTCATTTCCATCAAACGATGTGGCATCCTTTCGTTCCTAACACATTACCCAGTCTATATCAGTATAGATATCCAGGAGGATTTCTTTTTCCCATTGAGATCTGATGTGTTTTCAAAGTGTTCCTTTAATTTTTTTGAGCAGTTTATATATATATACACACATATACATATATATACACACACACATTGGTTATGATATATATAGTGGTTGATATACATTGGTTTAGATATACCTATTGGTTTAAATAGATTGGTTTAGATATACAGTATACATCCGTTCAGATATATGTATTGGTTGAGATACATCTGTTTGGATATATAGGTCAGTTCAGATATATACATTGATTTGAATAGATTGATTGGGATTTACAGGCAGGTACAGCGCAGCCACCTAAGTTCATCTCCCTTTCACTTCATCATTGCTTCAATACTGTTGGCATTACTGTGCATATTTTATACAAGTAGCATATGCCTATTTGTCACATTTTGTTTCATAAGACGTCTTGGCTGAGGGTCCTTGGTTTCAAAACACTTTTTTTTCCTTTCATTATTTAAAACACTCGCACAGATACTCGCCTCCTTGCCCCAGCTCAATGTACCCACCTCCCTCTTTCACCTCAGGAGACATTTGCTTATCATTGACTGAAAGCTGTCCATTGATTTCTGTTATTCCGTACAGGCAGCATTTCATTAAAGTGTGATCTGCTTCAGGAAGGACAATAGTCCCATTTGCTGAAAGGATGTTATGGAGGAAAACACTGCAGTTGTGCGCTTTCTTCCGAATGTTGATCAGTGATCAGAATATTCCTGCTTCACAAATAACTGATGTTTAACTGTTTTATAGTAAAACTGACAAAACCACACACACATGCACATACACACACACACACACTCAGACTCGCAAATCGTGGGTCGTACATACTATTGATTAAGCATATCTTTCAGTGGTGATCATTTTTTCACGTCATAAAACTTTAATTCATCATTGATAGAAAGCAGCACGGTGATTTCTGTTATTTCTTATTGGCAGCGTTTCATTAATAGGTAGTTTACGTCAGTGAGGAGTAAGAGTCTCTTATTCTGAAAGAACAGTGTTCTTTTTAGGCTTAAGCACTTGCACATGTATGCGCCGACATACAAGTATAGAATATCTAGGCTGGTGTATCTGAATTGATTTAAATATATCTAAACCAATCTATCCAAATGGATTTGTACACTCACCTAAAGGATTATTAGGAACACCATACTAATACGGTGTTTGACCCCCTTTCGCCTTCAGAACTGCCTTAATTCTACGTGGCATTGATTCAACAAGGTGCTGAAAGCATTCTTTAGAAATGTTGGCCCATATTGATAGGATAGCATCTAGCATCTTAGAGTAAAATGGGATGAATCATCCGTTGTGAATGTAGTCTGGCAAGCCTTTCAACCTCTTTTGGACAACTGTCAGTAAGTGACTTTTCGTTGTCGCGTGTTTTAATATGCATCAAGTTTATTCAATTTTGTAATTACTGTATCCCTTAATCATAGGCAGAGGTGGGTAGATTAGCCAAAAATTGTACTCAAGTAAGAGTAGCTTTACTTCAAAATAATGTTACTCAAGTAGAAGTAAAAAGTAGTCCACCAAAATCTTACTCAAGTAAGTACTTGGTGAAAAGACTACTCAAGTACTGAGTAACTGTTTGAACATAATAAATGATTTATTATTTTAGAAATGTTGTAATAAGGCAGACAAAAATAATGTGCAAATTCTGTTATTTCAAAATAATAAAATAAAAAAAATGAGTAAAATAAATCAAATCTTTACAAAATAAAGATGCACAAATAACACAAATTTCCAAATCTCAGTTTTTCACAACAAAGCTTTTGAAGCCGATATCTACAGTACGTAAATTGTATGTTTGAACAGTGCAAACTACTTACAGTGACGAGATAGCCTGTACACTGACAGTACAATATTGCATATGCACTTTGTGGTGTAGCAGGTCCGCGGCTTCAAAAAAAAAAAAAAAAAGGGCCAGTTTCAAATCCATAAGGCCGTGTCACTCTCTGTGGGTGCAACTGCACGACCGTGGGGAGGCGTGTGATTAAGGCCCCATAGAGATGGGAGTGTATATATACGGGTCAGCACAAAAAAAGAAGGGGGAAATCAAAGAAAAGGAGAAAAGACATGAGGTTAAAAGACATGAAAGGCAGGCTTGGGAATGACGATCTCGTTCTTGCAGTCAAGCTGTGACCATTTAGCAGTGAACAGGAGCCCCCCGCATAACTAAAAAGTCTCTCACAGGCTGCAAGACGAAGGAAGTTTGTGTGTGGTCATGTGACTACATGGCTACGTCTGACTTGTGAAACAGTCATGCAGTAGATCCACTGGCAACTTCTCTCTTGCAAAAATATAGTTCAATGTATAAATGGAAAAAAGTGTAGCGGAGTAAGAGTAGCGTTTCTTCTTCACAAATGTACTCAAGTAAAAGTAAAAAGGTAGTGCAGTAAAACTACTCTTAGAAGTACATTTTATTTAAAAAGTTACTCAAGTAAATGTAACGGAGTAAATGTAACTCGTTACTACCCACCTCTGATCATAGGGTTGAGTTTTTACTTGGATGCCACAACAAGCTGGTAACACCATCATTTACAGAAGGCCAAATTTTGAGTGGGTACATGCTGAAAAAAATAATCCACCAAAAGACTGTATTTACGACCAGACAAAACCCTTCTGGTGATTATGTTTTTAAAAACTAATATAACTGTGGTTTACTAATTTTTCTTTAACTATCCAAAGTAGATGCCATACCCTGCCTTTTTAATTATGTGTAACAATATAAATATATTCACAGATCTCTAAAGATGCTGAAGAAAAGGAAGCAATTAAGGAACAGGTAAATAAAAATGTTAATCTGGAGATATAACATGAATCTTAACAAATTACACCAAATTTTAATTAAGTGAGTTAACATCTATAAACTAGATTGCAATGATCTGTTATTGTAAATTTAATTATTTAGTACTAGCCAACCCACATAATCAGGCCGGTTTTTTAATGATTTTTAAGCACAGGGAGAAAAGTAACATTTGAAAAATCGGTAATGTAATAAATCAGCAAGAAAAACAACATTGTAACAATGCACGGAAGGAACCAATAATCGTCCTTGACTGAAAACTGGCGGACCGCCCTCGCGCCTTCTCCTGCCAGACGGAGGGATGGGGGTGCACGGCGCGGAGTGTGGAATGGGAGGAGAGGAGAAGGACATCCATTCAGCTCCGTCTGTCATGCTAGTCTGCTGATTTCTTGTTCAGTATGTACTGCCTGCTCATGTGCCCACTTCCAACTCGTCACTTGAGTCGTCGTCTTTACACAGTCCAGATGTACCTGTGACTTACGTAGACGTTTCATTGCTCTGTGTGGTTTTGGCTGCTTTTCTATATATAATCCACCAAGACACCCGACCACGGTAGCGGCGAGGTGGGAGGGGGGTGTGTACAAAGGGTTGGGACGCAACCAGTGGGAGCGTGTGAGTCGCACTTAGTGGGAATTCCACGGTTTTCAGCCCGAATGGGGTTCAACGGCTTACACACGCCTCTCTGCGCCAGGTAGACACACGCTCAATGTCATGCATAATTATTTATTGAATACTAAATGCTTCTGGAAAGACACGGTTGTCTAAAACGGGTTGGTGTGAGAATACAACAATAAGCGAAAGAAAAGATGGAACTCTGGAAAGAGCAAAATACAACACAATAGTGAACCAATGGCATAACAAACGCCCCATAATTATTTATTGATGGTTGAACACTTCTGGAAAGACACAATTGTCTAAAAAGGGAGGGTTTGAGGATATAACAGAAAGTGAATGAAAAGATGGAACTCTAGACTTTTCATTGCTCTGTGCGTTTTTGGTTGCCTTTCTATATACAGTAATCCCTCGCTATATCGCGCTTCGACTTTCGCGGCTTTACTCTATAGCGGATTTTATATGAAACTATAGCTAAATATATAACGCAGATTATTCGCTGATTCGCGGGTTTTGCGGACAATGTGTCTTTTTACTTCCTGTACATGCTTCCTCAGTTGGTTTGCCCAGTTGATTTCATACAAGGGACGCTATTGGCGGATGACTGAGAAGCTAACCAATCAGAGCACGCAGTTAAGTTCTCCTGACTGAGAAGCTAACCAATCAGAGCACGCAGTTAAGTTCCTGCCTGCTGAATGCAGTGTTAACCAGGAAGTCTCGTCTCGCTCATTCAGCATCAACGTGTTTCGCTGTGTAAAGAGTTGTGCTCTTTTGTGTTTATCTTTGTGCATAGTCAAGCCCTTCATTATGGCTCCAAAACGATCTGCTACTGCTTCAGGGGCCGTGCCCAAGCACAAGCGGAAGATGTTAACGATTGCCGAAAAGGTAAACGTTTTGGATTTGTTGAAGGCTATGATTCTTTTTATTTAAAAAGTAGGAAAGGAATATAAGATCTACGGCCGCAGTGTCCTTTTAACCAGGGTGCAAAACGAGTTGTAAGTGGATGTAATAAGGCAGTAGTCTGGATGGAATCTGCTTTAGGAATTTGGATTGAAGACTGCCAGAAGAAGAACAACGGCAGTGCTACACAATTGCCTGAAGTGGCTCCTTTGGAAGAACTGTAACGCTCTCCTTTGTTGTGCAATAAAATTAAACTCATTGTTATTGGACAAGTCATCGTGTCATTGTTGGTGAGTAACCATAATTAATTTTCTACTTACAGTACTTAGTACATGTACGTACGTTTAGTGTCACTGTACACACATTTACTGTATACTATTTTTCTTGCATTGTACGTATTTATTGCCGGTGGCCTGTCTATTGTAATGGCTGTAACATATGTGATATCGGAGACACTCAATATCTTAAAAATAATATTTAGGTTTTACTGTATATAAACAGTGTGTTTATATGCATAATTTCAATGAATCTTACCTAATATTTAAGAGAATACAGTATGAGAGAATAGTTATGCTGTATAACTCTGCGGGGAATATTTATAAACAGTGTGGGAGAGTTTATAAGGGCTTAAAATATATAAAAATAACCATACAAACATATGGTTTCTACTTCGCGGATTTTCACCTATCGGGGGGGGTCTGGAACGCAACCCCCGCGATCGAGGAGGGATTACTGTATAATCCACCAAGACACCCGACCACGGTGGTAGCGAGGTGGGAGGGGGGTGTGAACAAAGTGCAGGAGCATCTAAGAAGACGCATGTTTGTTGCGGATGCGAATTGCTGTATGTAGGGTGTAAAACAGTTACACAGGTCGTGCGTCGTAACCGAAAACTTGGTTTTTAAAGACTGCTTACTTCATTGTGTTTTAACCTCAGTTGTACAGGAATGTTTTAAGGACCCCATGGGATACCCCTCGGTTTTGGCTGCTTTTCTATATATAATCCACCAAGATACCCGACCACGGTAGTAGCGAGGTGGGAGGGGGGTGTGGACGTAGGGTAGGGACGTAATGAGTGGGAGCGTATGAGTCACACTTAGTAGGAATTCCACGGCTTGCAGCCTGAATGGGGTTCAACGGCTTACCCACGCCTCTCTGCGCTGGGTAGACACATGCTGAATCTCATGCAGAATTATTTATTCAATGCTAAACACTTCTGGAAAGACACAGATGTATAAAATGGGTTGGTGTGAGAATACAACAGTAAGTGAATGAAAAGATGGAACTCTGGAGAGAGCAAAATACAACACAATAGTGAACCCGCGGCATAACAAACGCAGTGTGGCTCAGACGTGCATGTGGACTCTCACCACAGACGAAAGGGACTAACTGGGTGGTCAGTAAGTTTTTGCGTCCGGGCAAATGGGCAGGCAGTGTGAATGCCTAGGGAGCGAGGGTAGACGCCGGCCGGTGAAAAAAGAGTGTTGGTGGGCAGGAAAACGTCTTCCATGTTCCTGCAGAAGCATCTAAGAAGACGCATGTTTGTCGCGGATGCAAATAGCTGTATGTAGCGTGTAAAATTGTTTGATATGGTGCACATGGTCATGTGTCGTAACCGAAAACTCGGTTTTTAAAGACTGCTTACTTCATTGTGCTTTAACCTCAGTTGTGAAGGATTGTTTTAAGGATCCCATGGGATACCCCTCGCAAACCATTTCACACGCTGCATATGGCGATTCACCTCCATGAGAAACATGCCTCTATGAACAGTCAACGTAGCTCGGAGGTGAATGACATACACATGACATAACCTGACCTGCACTGCATGTGTCCTCTACGACAAACAAATATATATGACGCCATTTTTTCTGTGTCGTCGCATCCAAGTTGGTGGGCGTGGCACTGCGAGTTGTCGTCATATCCAATGGTCTTGGAGATGGTGGGCGCACTTGTCAGCGGCTTAGTGAATCCACGCCCCTTCTGGCGTGCTTTCCATGGTTGTCTTGCCTTAGTGAATTATATATATAGATCCTATTCAAATTTGGAAAATCTGTTCATGTGTATTTTAAAGCAGGTGGTAGTGAATACTTGTGAATGCAATGACCAGTTGTCTGTGTTTGACCAACCAAGTATTAACACTGAACTTCAAACAGAAACTTTGGATTCTACAGATTCTTGTTACAGGTATGTTTTATTTCATAGTTTATCAACGGGTAGTTTTAAATTGTATTTACTTTTAAGAGCTGGTAGTCAATCAGTTTTTGGCAAATGCACTTACCAGAGTTATAAGATATTTGACTGAGCATTTGTGGGATGTTAGTGCAAATATTCGTCACTCTATGCTTTACAGAAATTATATAGGCATAATGTCTCCTGATGTGTACATATCTGATGATGATCTGCAAGAAGCCATAAACAGATCCCTTCTAGAATTAAACACATTTTGGTAAGTTTCTTATTGAACCAGCTTGCTTAAACTTAACTGACATGACAATATAAAAGCTGAATTTTAGAAAGTCATTTTGCTATGTGTGGTGGGGTATATTTAACACATGTCATGCCTTCAGCTTTTAGTCTTTGTAGATTACAACTAGGCCAGTTGTGTAACAAAAACAATATATAATATAAAGGTGGCAGCTTAAAGACACACTTACGAATTAAAGACTACATGTTTTTTAATCTTCTACCCTTACAATAGTCTTGACATGTCCCACTATTTTGGGACTGTTGTATACGATTACACATGCATGTGTATGTGTATGTATGTATATCTATTACTTTGCACATTTTATTGAGCAGTTCTTGTTACCACTGTGTACTCCTGTTAACCTTAGGAAGACTAAGGGTTTAACTGCTACATTTGAAAATCTTGTATATTATTATGCTTTGAGTAAAGATTATAACATGTTCTGAAAAAAATAATCCTGCAGATGGTAATACAGTATGTAATCTTGCTTGATGTTTCTTCTGTCCTGTCTGCAGAGCTGATGAACACATATCTATGGAAGCCATTATGCATTCGCTTTCTAAAAGCCTGAATCAGGAGGAAGTTGTTCACTTCAATATAATGTGTAAAAATGTTTGGGATGGAACCAAGCGGGCAATGGCCAGAGCTAACTTCTCCCCTTATAAAAGAATTGATGTCAAATTTACAGATGACCTTGATGTTTCTGAAGGAGCAGCACATCTAGGAGGGCCTAACAAGAATTTTTCTGTCTTGTTCTTTTGTATTTGAAAGAATAAAGTAGTATTTTTGAGGGGCCCGATAAAGCAAAGATTTTAAATTGCAACACTGAAAGTAAAGAAACTTTTCACCTCCTACATAGTTTTGTGCCACTGTTTTTCAAATCAGACTCAATTTGTAGTATTGGTTTTTTATCAATTTTAATTTTTATATTTTTTCCCCTTACCCACTTTCAGCTGTAAAGGCAAGTACGTACTTCCATGCAGGTCAAATTTTGGCAATGACAGTAGTTAATGGAGGATCACCCCCTTGCTTCTGCTTTTTGGATTGTGAGTAATTGTTTATGGCGGTGTTCCTCCTCCCTACCCCTATAAAACTTGAAGGTCCACATACATACACTTTGATCACACTTGCTTGGTTGTAATCAGCAGTGTAGCAGATTAAGATTAAGAAATTATTAAAAAAGGCAGTTTTTTGACTTTCATTTGGCATAATTTGCAAAAAAGATGCTCTGGGAATGCTCAACAGAAATTTGAAAGTACCTTTAGAATCCTTAGTTTAACTGTTGGTTGCAAAAGATCATGGTACAGTTAAGCTATCCAGGATTTCAGAAATTGGATGCAGAGTTTGAAGGTGTCTTCTCTAAAATTACCTGACAGCCTTCCCAAACCCCACCTTCTCTTTTTGTTTTTGAACTCTCCATACTAGGAGCATAGATCATGTTATTTTATGCCCTTTTCAGCTTCCCATTTTACAATTGCAGTACAAAATGTTTGAACGTAAGATTTGTATGGGGTACCTCAAAAATGTGCACACTGCTAAATTTTATTACAGTATGTATCAAAGGAACCATTGTATGTTAATGCTATGGAAAAGTGTTTCCTTACTACCAGTTATGAATATTCAGAGGTCAGCATACCAGATCAGATTCGTATAACATGTTCAAATTATCTCAAACCATAACCTTAGGCCGGACCTCAACATCAAACCGCTCCATGTTTTACATTTGACAGTTGAATTATAGCCACCTGTAACCTTATGGGAATGGCATTTGTTATTATGATACCCAAGTTGTACTTGGGGAAAAAAAAAAAATGCTTTGAAGAAAAAAAGATCATTGTGTTAAGTGGGTAAGTAGATTTTTAGACGTGTACATTACAATTTTTGAAAGGTGTGTAGCTAACATTATGCACTCTTGTTAAGATGGAATAATTTGTTTTATTATTAGATAAATGATGCCACCACAGATGAAGACCTGTTTAATTCTGTTGAGTTAGCTGCAAGCATTCTGACTCTCTCAGGCTGCTTCAAAAAAGTTGACCACCACAACAAGGGAGATGTACTTTTGGATGTTGCTCATTGGTAGGTTTTCCAGCAAACAGGAAATCATTTTGAAAAGTACAGTCTTGGCTATTTTAGTTGGACATTTTTTAATTATGTTCAGTTGATCTAATTTGTGAATTGACACAGATTATTTTATAACCTAGTTGTAAAGAAGGACTGAAACCACTGAAAATAGGCCATACAGTATTATCCTGAAGTACTAAAATCTGTGTTCACAAATACAGGGGAAAAAACTCAGATGTAGAAAAACTTTTCACTTGGATTTTGTCCTTTATCACGTCTGGAATTCTTGCATGATGGCTCAATGTTTCCATTGGCCAACACATGTGATAATGTTATAAAGATACCTGTTAAGCAGTCTTTCTCAGAATTCAAGAGAGATATGGATTTTGGCAAGAAAAGCTCACCTGGCTTTGGAACAGCATGACTGCTCTCATTGGTGTGCAGGTGCTTCCGTTTTAGGATCATTCCAGTTACCAAATTCATAGTTAATTGTTCTGTGGTTGACTTTGTTCATTTCACCTCCAGTTCTGCAGTTGTTAGCAACACCAAAATAGATTTGTTAAACTTTTCTAATTGTGAACATTTTTTTATTTTTTATTTTGTTAATCTGGCACAATTTTAAAAAAAGTACCTAGAAAAAAAAAATGTAAAAGTGATTTCTTTTTCATATCAATAAACATCCAAAATGTTTGGATAGTGCTCATTGGCTGACATTTTTTTTATTATTATTAATTTTATTGTAGTCATTCCATACAAATCGATCCATTTTTACAAAAAATAGGATTGAGATCAAGTCGACCCCCACCCCTGACAGAGAGAGCATGGACAATGGGGTAAAGTTAAAGGTTTGTTAGCATACCTAAATTGATGAGTTTGATAGGCCAATAGAGATGAATGGAGAAGAAAAAAAAATGAGGAAATAATTGCTTCCTCGGTGCTTTGAGAGCTTATTCTAAAATATTATTGATTAGATCCTGCCAGGTTTAAAAAAAAAATCTGTACAGATCCTCTAATGCCCCAATAAATGCAACTTATCGGCAATATACTGATAACCCAATCGTGCTTCACTCAATCAGAATATGGAATCAATATAGAAAGCATTTTAAGATGGAGAAGCTTATCTGTGGCACCTCTGCAAGAGAACCACCTCTTTCAACCTTCACAAACATATGCAGTTTTTAATATCTGGAAAAAAATTGGGATTAACTTGCTTAGAGATCTATATATAGACAACATCTTTGCATCCTATGAACTGTTATGTTCCAAATGTAACATTCCAGCTACACATTTCTTTCACTATCTTCAAATTAGGAACTTTGTTAAACAGAACCTGCCCAATTTTCCTCATCTTGCACCCTCGTCCATGCTGGAAAAAATATTGCTCAATTTCAAGGACTTAGACACCATCTCTGCAATATATAAAATTATTTTACAGTCCCTCCCTTTCAAAAGATCCAAGAGGACACTGGGAAAAAGATCTCTCACTCAACATATCAGAAAAGGAGTGGAAAGAAGCAACGCAGAGAATTCACTCGAGCTCCATATGTGCAAAGCATACAATTATTCAACTCAAAATTATATATCGAGCACATCTGTCTCGCCTAAAACTCTCCAAAATGTTTCCAGGGCATGATCCAACCTGCGAACACTGAAATCAAGTCCCAGCTTCACTGGGTCACATGTTTTGGGCCTGCACCAAATTAACATCATTCTGGACCAAAATTTTTAATTACCTTCCAGACAGCCTTGGTGTCACAATCCCTCCTAACCCATTAACAGCTGTGTTCGGTGTTCTTCCAGATTGGTGTAAAGTGGAGAAGGACAAACAAACTGTGATTGCATTCACTACACTCTTGGCACGCAGACTTATTTTGCTAAACTGGAAAAATCCTAACTCTCCTCTTTTAAGTCAGTGGGAAACTGATGTCTTATACTATTTGAAATTGGAAAAAATCAAATAGTCATAGGCTGACATTTTAAAATAAACTGACGTTCATAATATTAAACTACACAAATCACTTCTGTGAATCATTTCTTTTAAAACTGAAATTACACATATGGATTAATTCAGTTCTCGATTAGGTGAAACCTGTTGTTATGTTGGCATCACTTGTCAAACTCACACCAAAAAGCACATCTTTAGGATATGTGAATAAACATTTGGATAGCACGAGAAAAAATGACCAGATTAGGCTGTAATGTGTAATCTCCACAATGATAACAAGCATGTGTATTACTAGAACAAATAACATTATCCGCAAAACATCACTGCTGCACTGCAATACAGTATTCATCAAAAATTGATATTTTACCAATTAAGTGTATTTTACATAAATTATTTACCTTGGTCGACCTAACGTTTTGTGTGTGCTTGTCACACTTGGAAGGCGAGCTTGTATAGACATCTTAAATTCCTGGCTGAAATACAAAAAGTCTGTTCTGTAATGCTTTCCAGAATTGAGTTTATTTCAATTTATAACTGTCCTAACAACCTTTTCAAAGTGATCACATTTGATGTCTGTTCTGAATCATTTAGTATGGAAATAAAAACCAAAATAATATATGAATGGCTTTCATGATATCTAGCTGCAATTTCCAGTTGAGTTAAAACTGGAGAACAAAGAGTACTATGTTCAAAACACCTGTCCAATTCTAAAAAATAGTTACAGTATATACTAGCATTTAAGTTGGGGCTTGATTTTACCGTATAATTTCCTGTATTTTATAATGTTGGATGTATAAATCGAATGCAGAAAACTCAAGCTATTGGTCCAAGAGATTATGTTATGCTAACGTCCACCTGAGCATGGAGCAAACTGCCTTTTTTTCTATGTATTGTGCCTACTACCACGCGATAATATCAACCTATTCCGAAGCAATGTTTGCACTGTTTTATCATAAGAGCATCCCTTATTTACAATGGAGCGTTTGATCAGAAGAAAATATGAAGTTGGTTTTAAATAAAAAGTCATTGAAGTGGCAAAAGAAATTGGTAACTGCGCTGCTGTAACAAAATTCAATGTGTCTGGTGTGAGATTGGAGGAAGCAAGAAGAAGGGAAAAAAAAGTTGCATTTTTGAATGGGCTTATAAATCAGGGTCTGATTTTATGATTGATTTTTCGGGTTTCAGGACCCAGCTTATGCGCGAGTATACTGTATATGGTATACACTACTTCACATGCCATTCTTTCAGTAGTTCAGCTACTTTGTTCGAGATCTTAAGTAAAACAGGCTGTGAAAACCATCGTTACAAAGGAGTTTTTTTTTCATTCTAAATGATATGTCAGACTCTAAATTCCGCCTGTTTAAAACATAAATCCCAATATGTGTGCCAGCAAACAGAGTTGTTCTGCATCTAATGTGTGTATCAGCAGTCCAATGCATCATATCATGTATTTTTATAATTGGCTTAATTCACAACAGGGTCACAGTGGGTTACAGGAGTGGGAATGGAGCCTGTCCCAGCTGCCATTGAGTACAGGGCAGAAACACACCCTGGACTGTGCACTAGTCCATTGCAGGGTGAACACAAACACGCACTAGGGCAAATGAAGTGTCCGCAGTTCATCTAACTTGCATGCGTTTTATACCCTTTGGAGGAAACCTACACAGACACGGGGAGTGCATCAGTTAACTAATCGAGCCGTGCAGAATCCAATGCGTACACCGAGCAATCCAATACAAGAGCCAGCCACCCGATTGTACTGTACTGAATTCAGTGGTTGTGTCATCTGAATGCAAATATGTGCAGTAACAAATGCGTGCAAACTGGCAGAGCTGTGTTGCATCAAAACTAATACTGTATATGAGCCAGCAGTACAATGTGAGAAAGTCAAAATTCAGAGCATCAACGGTTAGAGCAAGGAGTATTGTGTACTGTGTACAAGTCCTTGAAAACCTAATAGTCCAGTATACTTAATGTTAATAACCTTTTACATTCAGTGGTGGAGAGTAACAGAACGTCTTAGAATACTAGATCCAGTGGGTGAGCCATAACATAATGTCATTATATTCGTCATACAATTTGTAATGTCAGACTGTCCAAACTGCTTTGATAAGTAAAATAATCCGATAAAACTAAAAATAAACAGTTAATTAATGTTTAACACTTTCAAATTCTAGATACTATGTTTCACAGTTAGCATTATTCACTTCAGTTTAGGGTTACTTGAGATTTCCTTACTTTTCAGTACATTACTTATTGTTTTGTAATACTCCAGAGATCCCAGTTTGTGAAAAGACAATGCTATAGCCATGTATTGGTGGCACATAACCGCTCCTAATATGAATAGCATAAATCTTTATTAAATTTGTGCTTTTATGAAAATGCATAAATCAAAATTTGCATACAGGTACAAATCACAGAGAAAGCAGCTTGAGATTAATGTTTCATTTGTGATGTGAGGGATAAAATCAATCCATTATACTGTACAGTGCCAAGATGTTGGGGAGAAAGGCACATTTTTCTTTGATTTACCTCTATGCTCAACACTTTAAAATTACCAAAACAAAAATTAAGACAGGATGAATGTGCATATTTAAGATTTTAATTTAAAGGCATTTGTATACATTTCAGTCACATAGTATGTTAGACATGAAAATGCTTTTCCTACATCGTCCCCCGATTTCAGAGCACCATAATGTCTGGGACTCAGCAATGGCAGGTCTATTGAAGCCTTCATATTTAGTACTTTGTTGTACATCCCTTGCATGCAATGAAATCTACAATTCATAGATATCAGCAGGTGCCAAGTAACTTCTCCATTGAAATTCTGCCAAGCTTCTAATGCTGCCATCTTCAGCTCTTCCTTGTTTCAGTGGCTGGTCCCTTTTAGTCCTTCAGCCTTTGGAAGTCCTGGTCAATTTGATTTAAATCAGGTGACTGGCTTGGCTATTCAAGAATTTTCAATTTTGTTAGCTTTGAGAAACTCCTATGTTGCCTTAGCATGACGTTTTGGGATCATTATCTGGTTGTAGGATGAAGTTTGTTTCTATATACCTCATGTGTGACTGCAGTCAGCAAATCCATCATCAATGAATGTGTGTGCCAGTGCCTGTGGCAGCCATACACCCCACCATCATGTTTAAAAGATAAAGTGGTCTGCTTTGGATCTTGGGCAATTTATTTTCATCTCCATACTCTCCTGCCATCACTCTGATGCAGGTTCATCTTTGTCTTGACCGTTCACAAGACTTTTTCCCAGAATTCTGCAGGCTTTTTGAAGTCCTTTTTCGCAAGCTATAATCTGGCCATCCTATTTATGTGGCTAACTAGTGGTTTGCATCTTGCAGTGTAGCTGCTGTATTTCTGTCCATGAAGTCTTCTGCAGAATAGTCATCTCTGACACACGCACCTCTGTCTCCCGAAGACTGTTTGTGATATGTCACACATGGTGTTTTGGGGCTTTTTCATTGCCATATTGAGGATTCTTCTGTCATCAGCAGTGGAGATCTTCGTTGGCCTGCATTCTTTCTTCTTAATGATTCTCCAGACAGTTGATTTAGATCATCATAAGATTTCACTGATGTCTACAATGATTTTAATCTTGTTTTCCACCATCATAATGGCTTCTTTGACTTTCATTGACACAGCTGTTGTGGAAGCTGAGGTATATTACGAAACTGTGAAATAGCTTGTAATATAATATGTAGTAGAACAACAGATTCAAAAAAATGTTAATATCCGGGTTACTGTTTGTATATGGGCTCTTTATTTGACTTGACATTACACTATTGTGCATTTCATTAAATAGGTTTGTACATCATTTAAAAAAATATTTCAAATCATCATGTGTTTCTGATAGATGAGTGTCCACTCAAGTGGATGAGATTCAGCAGTATAGTGGAGAGGACGCAGTGGATGAGGCATAAATTTGATAAGACGATTTTAATCACTCATATGGTAGAGGTTTAACAACAAAGCCTTTTCCTGGATTTTTTTTTTTTAAACCCTAGGAATATCAACCTCTGTTTAACAAAAAGGAATCACTTATAGTGTGAAAGTGGATCACTATATTTATTTTAACGATTTGTCTTTAACACTAGAATTACCAGAGCCTACGAAAAAACTCGTAATTCCGTCCCACCTTAAACTGCTTCTTAAATCCCTTCACACCTCTCCGCCAGCGTCCTTTGTTCTCTAAATGTGCTGATAAAGAGAAGCCCGGAGCAGCCGGCTATTCCATCCCCCCACCAATTTAGAACGTGTACGAACTTCTCTCAGCTCATGCCTTGATTGAGTATCTGGGAGTGAAGTGGAGTTTTAGAGTGGAAATAATAGATCGTTGTTTGGAACACACGCATTTCATGTCTGTTCCGTTTCTACAGTAATCTGTGTCAACACATTGTTAAAACAGAAACTTTTTTATATGCTAGTAGTAGATGAGAAAATGTAGGCATAAACTATATAATGTATGAAGCCTGAAGTCCAAATAGCAAAGAAACATTTTCACAAGAATAACACAATTGCACTTTTATTCAAACATATAACTGCAGAAAGAAAAAGCCGCCTTAACATGCGACATTGACACCAGTTTACTATAACTGACTCCGTGGTTCAATAGATACAGCCCCGCTTGAGAATCAAGGGGTCACGGGTTCGATCCTGCGCCCTCCCTTTTGAGAAGTAAACTGTTCTTAGTCTCACTGTTTTAGTATAAAACATACATTTGATTTCAGTCTGTAACAGCCGGTGCAATTTATGATCTTTGTAAAGGTTAGCTTTTTTTTTTATTCACTTTTCACTCTCTCAGTCGCGTTCAGAATCAATCCATACAACCCCATCTGACACGGCTGTTTTCACTAAAGACGCGCTATAGCTCTGCAGTGTACCACGATGCATACTAACGCCCCGGTTCTGACACACAAACGCTGGCGAAGCTGCCTTCTTCGTATCTCACCGTCACTTGCTTTTCTTTTTATTCAGTTTTATTGAGTGTTCCTGCCAGTCCCGCATGTTGCTGTATGCTTTTCTTTTGCACCCAGGACATGCAGAAGAAAGAATGGTAAAGACCAGTAACTTCGGCGCTATATGCAATCATCAGACACTCCCCATCTGCCCGTGTCGTTCAAACACAGGAACATATATTGGTGTAAAAGTATAACAAAAGTGCACTTTTATTCAAGTGCACTTTTTCCATCGCCTTTTCCTGTAAGAAGCAATGTACACACTTCTCTCTATGCTGTGGTTTCTATTACACACCTGAAAGAAAGAGACAATATATGTGAAAATATAACTAATGCAATATTATTTGAAAACGAACAGCGTCAGATCGGGTGTGAATTTATGCAGGAACTGGAAATTCTCTGATGCGGGACCTTCCCCCAGGGAAGAAAGTACAGTGTCAGGTGCTCATTCAGTGTAATAGAAACCATAGCACAGAGAGGTGTGTACACGGCAACAAGTACACGTGTCGTAAATGTAGGAAGGACGGTCCTTGGGTGTGTGGGAACTGTTAATATTTGAATGTGATGATTTTATATAGCACGGAATGAAAATCTTCACTTCTTAGCATTGCACCATGCAAGATGTCGTATCAATCGCCTACTGTATCTTGCTTTCTTTTTTCTTCGGTTATACAGGTAGTTTTGAATAAAAGTGCACTTGTTTTGTTTGCGAAATGAAGTGTCTGCGTGCACTTTTCGTGGCATTACACGTGTATTTTTGAGCATGCCCGTTTGAGCAGTATAAAAGTATTGAAAAGTATAACAAAACAACGGGCAGATGGGGAGTGTCTGATGATTGCATATAGCGCCGAACTTACTGCTCTTTACTATTCTCTCCTCTGCGTGCCCTGGAGTACAAAAGAAACAGAATACAGACGCGCTATAGCTCTGTGCTGTACCACGATGCATACTAACGCCCCGGTTCTGACACACAGGCGCTGGCGAAGCTGTCTTCTTCGTATCTCACCGTCACTTGATTTTCTTTTTATTCAGTTTTATTGAGTGTTCCTGCCAGTCCCGCATGTTGCTGTATGCTGGATATGTTCATATGTATTGTCTCTTTCTTTCAGGTGTGTAATAGAAACCACAGCATAGAGAGAAGTGTGTACATTGCTTCTTACAGGAAAAGGCGATGGAAAAAGTGCACTTGAATAAAAGTGCACTTTTGTTATACTTTTACACCAATATATGTTCCTGTGTTTGAGCGACACGGGCAGATGGGGAGTGTCTGATGATTGCATATAGCGCCGAAGTTACTGGTCTTTACCATTCTTTCTTCTGCATGTCCTGGGTGCAAAAGAAAAGCATACAGCAACATGCGGGGACTGGCAGGAACACTCAATAAAACTGAATAAAAGAAAAGCAAGTGACGGTGAGATACGAAGAAGGCAGCTTCGCCAGCGCTTGTGTGTCAGAACCGGGGCGTTAGTATGCATCGTGGTACACTGCAGAGCTATAGCGCGTCTTTAGTGAAAACAGCCGTGTCAGATGGGGTTGTATGGATTGATTCTGAACGCGACTGAGAGAGTGAAAAGTGAATAAAAAAAAAAGCTAACCTTTACAAAGATCATAAATTGCACCGGCTGTTACAGACTGAAATCAAATGTATGTTTTTATACTAAAACAGTAAGACTAAGAACAGTTTACTTCTCAAAAGGGAGGGCGCAGGATCGAACCCGTGACCCTTGATTCCAAGCGGGGCTGTATCTATTGAACCACGGAGTCAGTTATAGTAAACTGGTGTCAATGTCGCATGTTAAGGCGGCTTTTTCTTTCTGCAGTTATATGTTTGAATAAAAGTGCAATTGTGTTATTCTTGTGAAAATGTTTCTTTGCTATTTGGACTTCAGGCTTCATACATTATATAGTTTATGCCTACATTTTCTCATCTACTACTAGAATATAAAAAAAGTTTCTGTTTTAACAATGTGTTGACACAGATTACTGTAGAAACGGAACAGACATGAAATGCGTGTGTTCCAAACAACGATCTATTATTTCACTCTAAAACTCCACTTCACTCCCAGATACTCAATCAAGGCATGAGCTGAGAGAAGTTCGTGCACGTTCTAAATTGGTGGGGGATGGAATAGCCGGCTTCTCTTTATCAGCACATTTAGAAGACAAAGGGCGCTGGCGGAGAGGTGTGAAGGGATTTAAGAAGCAGTTTAAGGTGGGACGGAATTACGAGTTTTTTCGTAGGCTCTGGTAATTCTAGTGTTAAATGTCTTTGTATAGAGTTATTGGGTGTTGAGAATTAATTATTATTATTGATATTTTCCTTAATCTTATTTTCTGTTTTCTTTGTTGACGAGCTCCCATTGAAGAAGTTTTTGGTAACAGAACATATATTTAGCACACCAAAACGACTGAAAATACAACTAATAAGTGGCATTTTTACCATTTTTAACAAAGTTTACTATCTGCCATCAATCACAGAGCACCCCAGTAAAATGTCAAAAACGTTTAATATACCTGCAGCCCTAGAACACTGACATCTGGACATCACTGCACATGCATGTCTATTGACACACAGCATTTTGCACATGCATCAAAACAAAAGACAAGCGATGCGCAAAGGTACACGAACAAGAGGAGTTTTGCAACAATCACATCTCAGTGTACCTAAGAGAAGGGACACTGAATTCTACCAGGCACAGATATTTTTACAGCACCTGTTCAAATATATTCATTGGTTTAGATCAGCGATTTTCAACGATTCACAGGTGTGCCATAAGATTTTTTTTAAAGCAAACTAATTACGGGTTGAAAAATGGATGGGTGGATAATTAAAGGCTTCTTTGAAAAAATATGACACAAAACAAGTCTACGATGTAGATTCTGTACCATTTTGTATATTTATATCATTATTTTAATAATATATATACACAATACCTTAACTACAAAGCAATACATGTATAATTTCATGCATTTTAACCAGTTTACATGTCTCAACTTCTTCAAAATGTGTATACTAAATATTATTTCATATAATCAATTTATATGAACCTTTACTTCAATAATATACACATTATGTTTGTATTGCGTGCACACTTTGCAATGTAATTATTTCAATGAACATGTGTTATTTTGTCGAGCAGATAGTGTCCATATTTATACCCCACTACGCAGCGGCTGAATTTGATCACGCATACACACGTATAATAATAATAATAATAATTCCTTACATTTATGCAACGCCTTTCTTACTACACAAAGCAATTTGTATAAAAAAAAGCTTCCAAATGTGAACCGTGATTATTTAACAGCGAGTCAGCAATCTTACCTCTGTACCACCTACTCTTCCAGTTTCTTTGGCCATTTTGTGCACTACATTTTTATTTTAATCTGTTATAAATATCAAAAAGGCTTTTTAAAAAGCCACTTTGAAGCAAAGAGGGTAAGTAATTATTAATATTTTTTAAAGGAGTAGGTAGGGTGAAATGACACCTTTTATTGGCTAACTAAATAGATTACAAATGCAAGGCAAGGTGTAAAAATTATTTTTTTTGTGAGTCAATTAAAAACTATGCCTTTTTTGTCACATCAGCAAAAAAATATATTTTTTGGGGGGCCACAAAATTTTACTTATTACTTTATTTGTGTCATGAGATGAAAAAGGTTGAAAATCACTGGTTTGGATATATACATAAATACATTGTTTTATATTTATATACTAGACATTAAGCCCATTACAATAATGGACGCTAGAACAGTAGTGCATAAACATTAATAGGAACAGTCTATATTAAATGGCAAGGGACCATGTATGTGGCTGTAATATGCGTCACTGTATTGTGTGCCTTTAATTTTCTCTCTCAGTAATACTAATTTGTATTTCTGTAAAATGCCTGTAATTTTGTCGGACAATAATACAGTGGAACCTCGGTGGAACCAAAGTAATTTCCACCATAGGACTGTATGTAAATACAATTAATCCATTCCAGACTGTATGAACTGTATGTAAATATATATTTTTTTAAGATTTTAAGCACAAATATAGTTAATTATACCATTGAATGCACAGTGTAATAGTAAACTAAATGTAAAAACATTAAATAACACTAAGAAAACCTTAAACAACAGAGAAAACTAACACTGCAAGAGTTTGCGCTATAGCCTTATGACCCGCTTGCTAAAACACCTTTTTTAATGAGTTTTAAGCACAGGGAAAAAATGAACATTTGAAAAATCTGTAATCTAATAAACAACCAAGGAAAGTAACATTGCAACAATGCACGCATGCGCCTGTGTGCGTGTCTGTCTCTGTCGCGGGGCTGTGTGTGTGCGTGTGTGCATGCGTCTGTCCCCCATGCAGGCCTGCCTGTGTGAGTGTGTCTGTTGTGTCTGTGTATCTGTCATTCGCACGCACCTGTGTGTGTGTCTCTCTCTCTCTCTGCACACACAGGGAATGCACAGGAAGAGACTAAACACGTGCCGTGTGGCCCCGTGCATGCACACTTCACCAGAAAACACACACACACGGACACCTGGACGCACACAGGGGTTTTATTAAAAGGATAGATTATATATATCCTTCTATATAAAAGCGGCCGGGATTATCCTTCCGAAATGGTCAACTTAAAAGTCGGTCACTTTAAAAGGCGGGTCAGCCTAGTGTGTATGTGTATGTGTGTGTATATATATATATATATATATATATATATATATATATATATATATATATATATATATATATATAGAGAGAGAGAGAGAGAGAGAGAGAGAGAGAGAGAGAGAGAGATAGATACAGATATATATATATATATAGATATATATAGAGAGAGAGAGAGAGAGATAATAGAGATATACAGTATATATATATATATATATATATATATATATATATATATATATATATATATAGATATACTGTATATATATGTATACTGTATACACACTGGTTCAGGTATAATTCAGCTCAGATAGGCCAGTTTACATACTCTGTTCTTCTGTCAGCGCATGCATGTGCGAGTGCTTATGCCTAAAGAGAGATCGTCCTGTGAAAATAAGAGACTCTTTCTCCTTTTTGACATAAATCATCTTTAAATGAAATGATGCCAATTAGGAATAAAATAGAAATCACAGTGCTGCTTTCTATCAATGATGAACTAACATTTTATGGGATGAAAAAATGATCGCCCCTGACAGATATGCTTAATCAGTAGTATGTGCGACACACGATTTGCGAGTTTGAGTGTGTGTGTGTGCGTGGTTTTAATAATAATAATTAATAAATCTTTGCAATTATATAGCGCTTTTCTCACTACTCAAAGTGCTCAGCAGTTGCAGGTTAAGGGCCTTGCTCAAGGGCCCAAAAGAGCAGAGTCCCTTTTGGCATTTACGGGATTCAAACTGACAATCTTTCAATTGCCAGTGCAGATCCCTAGACTCAATGCCACCACTCCACCTAAACATCAGTTATTTGTGAAGCAGGAATATTCTGATCATTCAGATCCCGGATCAACATTCAGAATAAACAGCGCAACTCCAGTGTTTTCCTCCATAACATCCTTTCAGCAAACGGGACTAATGTCCTTCCTGTAGCAGGTCGCCCTTTAATGAAATATTGCCAATACAGAACAGAAATTACCGGGCAGCTTTCGGGCAACGATAAACGTCTCATGAGATAAAAAAAATCAATGCTTTCTGGTAACTGAGCTTTTGAGAAGAAACTGTAATGAGAGGGACAAGAGGGAATGAGTGAGGCGGGTATCTGTGAGAGTGTTTTAAATAGTGAAAGAAAAAAAAGTGCTTTGAAATCAATCAGACCCCCAACCAAGACGTCTTAAGAATCGAAACGTGACAGACAAGCATATGTTACTTGTATAAAATATGCACAATAATGAAAACAATGTCAAAGCAATGATGAAGCGAATGGGAGATGCTAAACTTAGGTGGCTGCGCTGTGCCTGGCCATAAATCCCAACCGATCTATTCAAACCTATGTACTGTATATATCTGAACCGACCTATATATCCAAACGGATGTATCTCAACCAATATATATATATATATATATATATATATATATATATATATATATATATATATATATATATATATATATATATATATATATATATATATATCTGAAGGGATGTATCTGAACCGATGTATACAGTGATCCCTTGCTGTATCGCGCTTTGACTTTCGCGGTTTTGCTCTATCGCGGATTTTTTATGTAAGCATATGTAAATGTATATTGCGGATTTTTCGCTGATTCGCGGATTTCTGCGGACAATGGGTCTTTTAATTTATGGTACATGCTTCCTCAGTTTGTTTGCCCAGTTGATTTCATACAAGGGACGCTATTGGCGGATGGCTTAGAAGCTACCCAATCAGAGCACGTATTACATATTAACTAAAACTCCTCAATGCTATAAGATATGCCTCCAGCGAGGTGCTCGATTGTTTGCTTGTCTCTGCCTCTATCTCACCCTCTCTGACATTCTCTGCGCCTGACGGAGGGGGTGTGAGCTGAGGTGTTGTTTGCACAGAAGCTGTTTGCCTAGTGGATACGGACGATCCTCTAAGAAATGCCGCTTTATCGAGGTGCGTCCAAAAGCACACTTATTGATTTTTTGATTGTTTGCTTTAATCTCGCTCTCTCTCTCTCTCTGACGTTCTCTGTGCTTGACGGAGGAGATGTGAGCAGAGGGGCTTTTTGCACAGAGGCTGTTTGCTTAGAAGATACGGACGCTCCTGTAAAAAATGCTGAAAGGCTACCTTCGCATTGATCCCTTCATTGCCGCTGCTTTATCGCGGTGCTTGCATACTTAAAAGCGCAACAGCCCTATTGATTTTTCATTGTTTACTTTACTCTCTCTCTGACATTCTCCGCTCCTTACGCGCACTTTGAAGAGGAAGATATGTTTGCATTCTTTTAATTGTGAGAAAGAACTGTCATCTCTGTCTTGTCATGGAGCACAGTTTAAACTTTAGACTAAAGGGTGTTATTTCATGTCTAGAGGGCTCTAATAATGTTAAAAAACGTATTTAGAAGGTCGTAAACAGGTTTTCTATGCTCTAACTGCGAAAATATTAGATTTATAAATAAAGAATCCTACTTCGTGGAAATTCATTTATCTGTCTGGAGCGGATTAACCGCGATAAACAAGGGTTTACTGTATAACTGTGCGGAGAATATTTATAAACAGTGTGGGAGAGTTTCTAAGGGCTTAAAATATATAAAAATAATCATACAAACATATGGTTTCTACTTCGCGGATTTTCACCTATCGCGGGGGGTTCTGGAACGCAACCCCCGCGATCGAGGAGGGATTACTGTATATCTAAATCGATCTATATCAACCAATATTTTAACATACACATACACATTTTTATGTGACAGCTCAACTTGACATAAACTTTGTACTTGGAATTAAAGTGCATGAACACGAAAAGATCAAACAGATAAGGAAATCTAACTGGTGTGCGAGCACCATGTGAAAAGGGGGGAAAAAAAACCTAATAAGAATGGTTGTGTCGTTGATTGATGAGCAAAAAGTCCACTACTTTATACTCTTCTTGTCTTCTGTATAAGAAAAAGATTCGTCATTTACTAATTTGCTTCCTCCCAATTTTTTTGTATTTGACAGCCAGCCATTGTTGAAATTTTCTGGTCCTTGATCTTGGAGTTCAGTACTCATAAAATGATAAGGACACAGAGCTAATACTGAGTATAAATACCTAAAGGTTGTGTTAGACTAATACGAATACCAATAAGTAGTATCAGTGCATCCCTAATATTTTATGTGTACCCACTCCAGAATTAGCATTCAACAAGAATAACCAAGAGCAGTTCCCCACAGGTTTGCTAAAGGCAGCTTCCTGTAATGTTGCTCTGGTAAGGGGCCCCAAGTGAAGGTATTAATGGAAAAACAATGAGGAAAGCAACCTTTGACAAAAATGTACAAATGTGGATAGGCTTCAGTCTTCTGCAACCCTGCTGAGGATTAAGCAGGTTTAGAAAATGGTATGGTATTCCAGAATAACTTGTGAAGTACAGAGAACAGATAGACAATGAAACGTAACATCTTCACAACTTAATTTAAATTCACAACTCTCTAAATAGTTATTAAAATATGCCTGCATGTACACCTATTCTTTTATTGGGGAAATAACTATAGATTCCATGCATTATGGGCACCAGTCAATTTTAGGTTAGTTTTCATACTAACTAAATACTATCAGAAAATGTAATAGGTATGATTTTTTTGCACTTTTATCCTATAAAAAACAGTTTTATTCCATTTTTATTTTTCCTTTTTGAAAAAACTAGGTCACGTATCAAGTAATAGCCTTACATATATATTTGCAAAGTCTACTTGAAACCTTTGATTTTATCCAACAATGGCACTGATCCAAGGTTTCATTTGGCAATCTGGGGGTATTGTACCTATGAAATAATTGAAAACATCTTACAAAATAACAGAATATCTGTTGTTTGCAACATTAGACACCTGAATGGACACTGTTACGTTTGGAGCACCTAGAAACTGCAATTCATACCATTGTGTATAATGCCTACTCATGAATAAAATTACATGCTTCAAGAACACACAATACATCATTGAAGGTAACCTAATTAGTATCACAATGCTGTATAGATAGTTACTCCAACAGCAACACATTACAGGCCAGTATTTTAAAGATGTACACTAAACAGCCCAGCTTTTATAACATTTAGGTGAGGATTTCACAGAGATGACAGAGATGTCTTTTACATGCATGCTCATCTTGCACCACACAGATGTCACACTGCTTTGTAAAATAAGACGTTGGGGTGGAAGAGATCATTTTGGCCAAGGAAGAACAGAGTCGGTAATCTATCCTGTGACCGGCTTATGACGTTTTGAGGACTTTATAATGCCAGTGGGGATTTCAGTTTATTATACAAAGACTGAACAGTATACAATACCTGTGAGACACACAAACACCTTATGATCACTTTACCAGTCAGCCATTACTTGTTTGCAAGTAATAACTGGCAAAAAGCACAGCAACTTATTAAAAATCTCAAGTTTCAGTGCAAACCAGACATGGAGCAAAGTATGTGTATTCATCACACACACAAAGAAGGCTACAATGGCAGGTAATAGCTGTTTGCTGGCAAACTCTAGAATGAGACAAAGAAATTTACTGAAATGCTACAGTTGCTGCCCATGGCCCTTTGATCATGAGTATTTCTGAAGTACACTTTATTCTTTATGTGCATAATCACACAGCAGGCCACAATGAAAGCTGCCATACTGCATCAAACAATCCAAACAGCTTATCAGTCCAAAGTTTTCTAATGACTTCAAAGCCAGTGCTAGTGAAATGAAATGCTGCAATTGCTGAACAAATCCATGGTCAACTCGCCAGTAAGTCATCCACTCCAACTGAATATATATACTGGAGATTTTACCACCATGTTCAGTATACTGAAGTGCAGTTGGGACTAGCACAACAAAAGCCAATAAACTCAAAATGTAGTCTAACATGATACCACACTAATCGACAAAACATAAAATAAACAGATACAACTGTTTTAAAATATTCATATTCATTTTAATTGTTTTAAAAAAAGTGATATTCAAACATTTTTTACAAACCTATGGTAGCTCTTTATTAAATTAGCAATGCAGTCTACCTCTTTGTTATAGAAAGATGGATTGTTAGCATTTGTAAAACCTGTTTTGTTCTGTGTGTTTTTTTTTTGCCATTTCCCAATGGTAAAATATCAGACCACACACGTCTTCACATATAAATAATGAATATATGATTTCAACAGGAAAAGTGTGAGACACTAATCATTAATGGGTTTCACACTACCTGAAAGGCCATTGCCCCTCTGGAGGATCAGTTGCACTATGCTAGGAAATGTGTGTCACATAACATTATCTGACAAATACATGATTCCATGCCATGACCCTTTACTACTTCTACCACCAACTATAATGCTTTGACCCGACAATAACAACTCGCAATGTACGGCCCCAGTCTACAATAAACTCTTTTGCTCTGGAGAAGTAAATTTATCTGTTTTGTATGTTGGTTTTTGTGTAAATTTCACCTCTGCTTCCAGGTGCAATCATCAATCACCCCCCTACTGACTTATGTTACAAACTAAATGCATGTTTTTATGCAGAAATAATTGTATGCAGTTAGTGCTTAGATTCCAGTGTGAACTAACCGATAATTGGACATGTCATAAAATCCATATATGTAACATTTCTATAAAGTTTTGTTTTACACACAGATTTATAGTCAATTTTGTAAATGTCTGGTGAATAAGTGCCACCGATTCTAAGCCTGAAATGCAGACACAATACACAGGCCACTTCCAGCACTTTCATTTATACAACGTTTGACCTCTAAAAGAAAGTATCCTATTGTTTCCATAAAATCTTTCCTACTGCTTAAAGCAGACAGCATATGCTGTGACAGTTTAACAAAGACACAGATAACTGAAGAAAAAAATTCAAACAGACCATCTAATCCAACAAAAGTGGGCAGGAACTGACACAAAAATATACCAAATAATTCCAAAATGCATATTTAGATCACATTTAATCTATTTCAGCTCAGTTCAACTTATTTGAGGATTACTAAATAAAAATACGTTTGACAAATATATTCACATATTATTTTCATAGTAATTAGAATCTTTCAAAGCTGAAATGATAAACACATTTTGAAATTTTATGCATGTTATTTATTGCAAGGCAGGTAAAAGTGGCATTGGATGGAGAGAGAGAGAGAGAGGGAGAAGGGCAGCCTGGGAAGTAACACGCAACAATCTTCCAGGATGCTGGAGGGCAGGTAATGGTGGAAGGAAGCAAAAGCACTTCCAGCCTAAAATTGGGAAGCACCCAGTACCACATCAACAGTCCTAAAACATAGGACAAGTAGGTTGCCAGTTGTTTTTTTCCAGTACATGTTCAGAGAATGGGGTGAGTTTTCCCTAAGGAATACACCTCAGAGACCTTGCACATTACCAAGTATGGAAAGTTAAAGGGGCAATAGTTCCTATTTGCTGTCCTTGAGGCTATGACTTTGACTAGATTTTGAGATTTTACAGATCTGTGTGTCCCTATAATAGTGCTGCCCTTAAGCCAATGTCACATCATGTGAGTTCTAGTTATGGGTTATGTCAGATTTGCAGACCACACTCACAGATCTGGACCATGTCAATTTACATGTAACGTTACATTGTAACATCCAGTAATGTGCTCCCTGATGGATCCAACATGGTATAAAGGAGTAATAGGTTAACATGTCCAGCGGGTTCAACTACAGTCTCAGTTCTTTTTTACCAAGTAAAACAAAACTTCAAAAAAAGGAAACTTATCTTCTGTTTGCAAGTTTCAAAACACCCTCATTCCTTATTCAACAGTGACACATTCTATGCATTGTACTTCCAGATGATTATTCACTGGTTGTCAGCTGTATGCACATGCACCTAGCCATTAAGACTTAAGACAAAAATTCAACCGGTCTGATTTGATCAGGGCAAGTCACAGACCACTTGGAGTTACTTGCTGGGTATGTCACATTAGACAACGGACTTCACAGGAGCACACTGTCGACTACTTCAGACCTATTACGATTATATAAATGAAGGCTATGAGTGAAAATCACTGGAACAGTCACTTAATGTGATATGGGCTTTAGAGATAAGTAATCCCTAAATTTATTTTAACCTGCCTCAAGCTATAAAGGTATTGTCTTTCAAGCAAGGAGGAATATGGGGGTAAGAGCTTGCTGGCAGGAGGGGGCACAGTTCAGAATCATGGAGTTTTCTATGTGTATCTTGAGGTGGGTAAGTGTTCAAGCTAACCATTTTGAGTAACAGGGATCAAAATCTATGAAGGCAGGCAGCAGTTTAATTTTTCTTATTTGTAGGGTGTTTTGTGTTTTATATTTGATAAACTCACTCTTTTCATATCATTTTGGTTTTCATTTGAATCATTCTGAAGCAATGATCAGCACAAGAAGTCCATCTCCTGCTTATGCAATAATCTTACAGACTACATTAATAATATCCTTAAGATTTTTGAACATGCATACATTTATATCTCTGTGCAGAAACAGCTGGGATGAGGACTGCAATGGCAACCATTGGAATTTTAGGGTACTGCATGAATTGTACTAACATCTCTGACCCATTAATTTCACAGAACTCAACACATTCCAATAAACTAGCAAAATAAAATAAAATAAACCAGCAAAACCAAGGAGCTGGTGGCGGATTTTAGGAGGCCCATGCCCCTCATGCACCCTGTGATCATCAGAGGAGACTGTCTGCAGAAGATACAGACCTATAAATATCTGGGAGTGCAGCTGGATGACAAATTGGACTGGACTGCCAATACTGATGCTCTATGTAAGAAAGGTCAGAGCAGACTATACTTTCTTAGAAGGTTGGCATCCTTCAACATCTGCAGTAAGATGCTGCAGATATTCTACCAGACGGTTGTGGTGAGTGCCCTCTTCTACGTGGTGGTGTGCTGGGGTGGCAGCATAAAGATGAAAGACGCCTCACGCCTGGACAAACTTGTTAAGGAGGCAGGCTCTATTGTAGGAGTAAAGTTGGACAGTTTAACATCTGTGGCAGAGTGACGGGCATTAAGCAAACTCCTGTCAATCATGAATAATCCACTGCATCCACTGAACACTGTCATCTCCAGGCAGAGGAGTAGCTTCAGTGACAGACTTTTGTCACTGTCCTGCTCCACTGACAGACTGAGGAGATCGTTCCTCCTCCACACTATGCGACTCTTCAATTCCACCCGGGGGAGTAAATGCTAACATTACTCAAAGTTATTATCTGCTTTTTTTATTTTTATTATTTTTTTTTTAATTTTTATTACTATTTAATTTAATATTGTTTCTTTGTATCAGTATACTGCTGCTGGATTATGTGAATTTCTCCTTGGGATTAATAAAGTATCTATCTATCTATCTATCTAGTCAGAAGGCAGGACATATGCTCCAAAATTGATGGTGGCAAAGATCCAGTGCCTCCTGTTTTTGACCTGTCTTAGGCAGAAGCCAGACCACCCTTTAAATAACTTCAATAAAATGAAGCAAATAATATTCAACAACTCATGAATAACACGCACATGGTGGAGAAAAAATGATTCAAATAATGATGCCTTGATTACTGCAGAACATGACTGATATATCCTCATAACTTAAGCAATGCAAGGTTAATTAAATATTATTAATCCAAAACAGAAAGGCCATCACATGAATCTCATTTTTTATGCCGTAGCTTTTCAGTAGAAGGTTATTAGCAGCTCTCAGATAGTAGGACTATGTGGTCTAGCATGCCTCATTTAATCACACATTTTTAACACAGTGCCATTTAAAAAAATAAATGAATTCCCATATGTAGCTGTCTAAATGCAGGACAGCAGTTCTTATGAACATATTGATGTTATGTGGACTTTTATGGATTTCAAAAATATTCTACAGCGGTATTAAACCATTACTAAACCTTTTCTTGGCACAACCTTTATCATAATCTTAAGCAGAGCAGAAATCAAAAATTAAAGTTTTAAAAGAGCAAACATCGTCATGTTACAGAAAGATGTCAGACCTGAAAGAACTTTAAGATAGATAGATATGGTGCTTTTCTAGACACTCAAAACACTTTCCATACACAGTGTGAAAGCCAGTTCATCCAGCTATTAGCGGCAAAGGGTTGGGAACGAATACATCTTAATGCATTTTTCCTCCAAAGAACAACAAATAGACACTCCGATGACTGTCTTATTCTGTACTAATGGCACCCAGCCATTTCGTGTCAGTTACTTTTATTATTTATATAGGGAATATTAAAAATGTTCAGTATTTTTCAAGTCAAGCTTATTTCTTCACGATCTTGCTATATGTTAGCTTGCCACATGAAATTGCATTGTAAAGTGAAAAATATTTAATAAATTTTAAAAATGAATTTGCCCGCTCTTGAGATATATAATGTAGGTGAAGGGCTCCATTAAAAAGAAAAGCCTTGAAACTTACCAAATATGTCCATTTTCAAGTAACAAAGGCTTCAATTTAAGAAAACGCGGCTTCAATTTTTCTGAGGCATGCCTGTGACATCAAAAATAAACTGGAAAAAAAAACATTTTATCAGAGATCCCTGGCCCCGTTTTCAAGGAAAAAGATATGTTTCTTGCTCATTTTTCTGCTTGCAGTGGCCAGTGTGTTGGAGTAATGACAAACCAATGCCAACCAACTCTTAACATTATGTTTTGTTAGCCTACGGAGTGATATTTATGCAGGGTGGCAGCATAGTAAAAAGCACACATAACAGCCTAATTACATTTTATACAGAGCAATAAACCTGAACTGGTTACATGGCACTCTATTTTTAATAAAAGCCTTAGATTTTTTTTTAAAGTCAAGCCAATTTTTCCATGAAGTGCCATGTGCACAAACACAAAAAAACCCAGATAATAAAAAAGCTAAGTGTGCAATATAGCAGATTAGAGAGCCAAAACACAATTATTGATTTTTTTTAATGCATGATGAGCCACTCTTGCTGAGGCTATGGTAATAAACAAAACAAGCACAATGTTTTTGAGTGAGTAAATTCACTGGTATCAATCATTCCTTAAATACACGGGGAGAACATTCAAATTACTACTGCCAAGTTGTTTGATTTTGGGCTATACAAGAAATAAATTGTTGTTCTTGTTTTTCCTGATTAAGGACATAGTCAGGGCCAATGTTGATTTTGCACATATCTTTCAACTGATCAAGCCAGAGTTTCTTTAGGGACCCATGTGGCCGTAATCCTTGTGGGCTGAGGTGCATGGCTGTATTGGCCACCCACTGGTCTTCATTGCAGATCACATGGCCATACCATCGGAGGGACTCTATTTTATATTAAAACATTAACAGATTAATAACAATTAATAATAATAATAATATTATGGACAGCATGGTGCCATAGTGGCAATGTTTCTGTCTTGCAGTGAAGGAAACAAAAGTTTGCACCTTTGTAGAGTTTTAATGTTTTCCCCAGGTGCTCTGTTTTCCTCTCTCAGTCCAAACACATACAAGTTAGGTGGATTTGTGTTGCTAAAGTGGCCTGCGTTTGTGAGACTGTGTCTGCCCTATGATGGACTGACTCCCAGTCCAGGGATTGCTCCTGTTTACGAAACTTTCTGGGATAAGCTTCAGCTGCCCTGAAACCCAGCCCTGAATAAGTGGGTTAGGAAGATAGATGGGTGAATGGAGACCTGTAAAGACTTTTCAGATGTTTCTTGATTGCATGCAATGCAACTGCTCAGTTTTCTCTCTCACTAAAGCATGCGTGTACATTATAAGTCTTGAGGCAGCAGGCACTCTTTTGACATAAAGAAATCAGCTTCTGTATAGTGAAATAATCTAAGCAATTGTAAGTGTGCCTTTGCAGTTATTGTCTAGTTGCCTACAGAACAGAGACATCAATTCACATCTGGGGCATCAACATTCACTGTCAATAACGATGCTTGGCAAATATTCCACAGGCAACAGCAAGGACAGTCTCCCTAAGGCTAAAATGGTGCAGCAAAGAAAGATGAACGGGGTAGTTAGTTGTGTGAAGCATATATCTGGTATGCTTTTAAAATGGCTGAAGCTCACAACAATAGTTTGCTTTTTTACTATACAGTATCTTCTTAAAATATGGATACACTGCTTTGCAATGTGTGTGCAAGAAAAATGTAGATCAACACTTAGTTTTTGCTTAAAAATGTTAAGGGTTTTTTTTATAATGGGGTTCTGAAACCTTTCACTTCCATTACATACTGGAACAGCGAACAAGCTATTTTTTCAAATTTATTAAATATGCTTCCAATATGAACACAATTTCAAGTAGGGTGTAGGGTGATCATAAAAAAATAACTGTGACTTGGGGAAAAATATCCACTAAAATAATAAAATAATTACCATTGTCTTCTTAATTTGATCCTGTAGTATCTTTAAATCCCAGAACACCTCACACTAAACTTTATAAGTTCTTGCAAGGGGCAAGATGTTCTACAAGGTCACTTCTGTGACCAGAAGATGGACATATAGTATACACAAATAAATAGACATGTATCCTCACATATATACACTCTGTCCCAAACACATATTATCTAATATGTATCTACTAAATAAATAAACAACATTCAAATATATAAATCTGACATTACCAAAATTATATGTTAAAGTGGTGGTACAGTGGCAAATTGGGAGCACTGCTGCTTTTCAACAAGTAGACAGGGGATCATGTCCTAAGTTACTTCCTGAGTGGAGTTTGCATGTCCTACTCATGTCTACAGCTGTTTCTGGACACCCCAGTTTCCTCTTACAGTACAAAAAAAAATACAGGTTAGGTAGAGTGGCAATGCCAAACTGGTCCCTGATATGTGTATGTGTGTGTGTGTTTTCAAGTTGTGAAGGGCTAGGAGCCCATCCAGGAAGTATTCCTGTTTTGTGAGGAAGGCTTGCTGTAATATGATTCAGCTTACCCACAGCCTATTTCTGGATAAGCTTCTATAGAAAATGCATAGATGGATATGCAAAGTGCTGGCTCTGTGGTAGTGTATTCAACTAGAGAAGGTCTTAGAGGTACAATCCTGTTTGAGATGGCTAGTAACTTTAATAGATCCCGTTGTTTATTTTTAGAGAGCACATTTTTTCAACCAAATTTTTAACAGAGTACCAATGGTGACATTTCTAATTACAAAGTGTTTTGTATTTCAGCTCCATACCATTGGATCCATGCCAACTGAAGTGGTCATATATTCTGCTCATTTATGTACTGTATGTAGAACTTATTCGAGGGCAATACATTTTTTAAGAGAATAGGTGTTGAACCCCATTAAAACAATTTTGTCATCCACTTTTAAACAAAAACAAACAAAGAACAATCTATTTTAAAATGTTAAGATTATGGAGCTGCAGCTCACTAATAAATCGAAAAACTGGGTGCCATACTTTTTTTTTTTTTTAATAAACAGCTGAGCATCCTGCAATCCTTAGAAAAATGGAACTGGTCACTCTGGCTCATTAGTAAGAAAAAACAAACATGTCACTCTGTAACAGTACTTCATTAATTGCAAGAAACTGATCGCCCCCACTTCATTATAGAAATTCAGAGTTGTGTAATGCTTCATTAGTTAAAAAGAAAAGGAATGCCCACTTCATTGAAAGAAAAGGGAACTCTAAACCTCATCACTAGCACATATTGTCTAATAAAAAATTTTGAATGCATATCTATAATGTAATCCTAGAGTGCCCACTTACATGAATCTTGGTTGAAAGCCTATGAAATGTATAAGGGTACAGCTGAAGTGTATATATCTGCTGTCTTCAGGTATGTCCAATTCAGGTATTAAACTACCATAGTGAAGAGGCTACAGTCATTGCCTCCTTTCTCAAATGTGGGTTAAGCATAGTTCAGAACTATTACTGAAAGAACATAATAAAAGACTGAAATGTGTCACCTTAAAAACAGTAATCTTATTTCTACATAGTTTCTTCTGTAATACTGAACAATGTGCCTCTGTGTTTGCATTAACTGAAATAACAGCAAAAGCCATTAATGACACAGTAACTAACACAGATTCTATAAGTTATTACATGTAGAATATATCATTTGTAAATCAATAATAAGCATATGAATGTTAAGAATTATAGACCAGTAGTGGATGAAAATCAAGGTGCAACATAATGATCTGTGCTAGATATATTTCCAAGAATGGATCTACTTTCTTTTATTTTTAAGATTACTTTGGGTAGCTTGTAATTGTACTGGATTTCTTATATCTCTTCACTAATGTGTGCTGCAAGACCTTGATTGGGAAAAGCTTGGGCTGTAATCACAAAAGTGCAATAAAAACAGGTTGTCTCATTTTATTACAAGTGTTGTCCTTCATGCCCCGTCTAACGCACGCACGCACGCACGCACGCAAAACAGCCAAGGTAGAACACTGCAGGGCCAATTGATCCAGCCTCTCACCTGGACACAGGCTTAAATCACTCACCCCAAAAAACAATTCCAAGTAATAGAAGAAGCTATATTTTTTAGATAAGCAAAAGACAGAAAATTGAAAAAATGCTTAAGACAAAAAAAGCTAAGGGTTGTTATAAACATTTTAATGATAAGTTGAATTACTAAGGGAAGATTGTTAACTTTTTTTGCCCAACTGACCCTTAAATGATAGATTTGGTATTTTTCTAGCCAAAATTATTTCTTCACAGTCATGGTATATTGTAAAACCAATCTTAAAATGTAATGTTAATGTGAAATTCACTTACAGTATGTGTTTGATTCATTTCAATAGCATATCAACAGTTACTTAGAATATGGGACAGTCTTTTAACCTCTGTAACATTAACATGAAATATATCTTTCTTTGCTTTATCTGTAACACTGAGTGTTCATTAAGCCAGTTAGGAAATAGCCTTATTGCTAGCATGGATTGTTAAATAAGTTTGCAAATGGAAGTTTAGTTTTTAATATGAGTGTTTAACATGTCTTAACATGTCTTAACAACTTTAAGACTAAACTTAGAAAATGAAACAAGATAAATAAGCCTTAAGCAGAATTTTCATAAACCAGAACTTTACTTTTCTTTAGTATCAATTTTTTTTCTATTTTTGTGTGAACTGTTTTGCTTTTAATTTACTAAAAGTTTAAAAATGAAGATATTTGATCTGTGTAATTATTTGAGAATGTGCCATACTATTGCCAGAACTGTCCTATGAAACAAACTTAAAGCTGCAGAACTTTAGTAATTTTGAACAAACACAGCTACATGTATATTTATTTGCCACACAAAACTGCATTACAAAGTAAAGCATATTTAATAAATTAAAAAAAAAACCTGCTCTTGAGCTATAAAATGGAGGCAATGGATACTAGAATCCTGTTAATTGATTAGACATGATTACGAAAAACACACCTGCCTATACAAGGTCTCACAGCTGACAATCTGTATCAGACCAAAATCCAAGCCATAGGGGTCAAATTAATTGCTTGCAGAGCTTAGAGACAGAAATGTGTCAAGGCACAGATCTCGGAGAGGCTACAGAAAAAAATCCTGCAGCACTGAAGGCAGTGGTTGAAGTGGGCCAGCACTCACTGGAACACAGTCCCAGCATCTCCACCAGCTTCAACACAGAGTAGTGTCAACTCTTCTGAGTATATTGACAAAAACTGCCACCTCTATAGAAATCTTCACACTGCACACCAGAAACCCAAACTGACAGGCTCTTTGATCTTCTGTCACTGTATTACAACAATGTAAATTTCACCTTTTCTTAGCATACCAGGGAGTACCAGTACCTCTTCAGAAATCTTTACGGGGAATCCAACATATTCGCAACATTTTGATTGAATGTCCCTATCACTAAAAATAAATTACTGAAAGTAATTTGGTTTCACTTTAAGCACAGATTGAAGGTTCCCAAGAGCACAAGTTGCTTTCATAATTTTTATATGGAAGAAGTTTGGGTCAACCATGACTCTTTCTAGAGCTGGCTTCCTGGCCAAGCTGAGAAATTATTGGTGAATTACCTGGTGGTCACTCTGACTGAGCTCCAGAGAACCAATGCAGAAATGGGAGAAGTGTTTATAAGGTCCACTGTCACTATACCACTCTAACAATCTGGGCTTTATGTCAGATTGGCTAAACAGAAACCCAAATCTCAGTGAAAGACACAAGCAAGCCTGATTGGAGTTTGCTAAAAGGCACCTAAAGGATTATCAGACTGTGTGATATAAGACCATCAGGTGTGATGAATCCAAGATCAGCATCATGTCTGGAGGAAACCAGGCACTGCTCATCACCTATGCAATGAATAGTACATGGTGGTGGGAGCATCATGATGTGGCTTTGTTTTTCAGTGGCAAGGACTGGGAGATTAGACAGGGTTAAGAAAAAGCTGAAGAGAGCAAAGTACAGAGATATCCTTAATGAAAACCTGCTCTGAATCTCAGACTGAGCTAAAGGATCAATTTCCAATAGGACAATGACCCTAAGTGCAAAGCTATGGTGACATGGAGGTGGCATAGGGAACTCTATGGGAATGACCTTTAATTACTTGAAACCAATTCAGCACCAACAGTCTCTTTCCAATCTGACAAAGCTTGACAGAATGTCAGATAAAAAAAAACAAAAAAAAACACAAATCCCGGTGCATGAAGTTCATCATGTCGCGCATATCTCCATCTCTCCAGGGTCTCTTCAACCTGCTTCCCTACTCTCGCTACAGATCACAACATCTATTTGTCATCAGCAAACATCATAGTCCAAGAGGACTCTTGTCTAATCTCGTTTGTCAACCTGTCCATAACCATTGCTTATAAGAAAGGACTCAGAGCTGATCCCTGATGTAATCCCACCTCCACGCTGAATGCATCTGTAATTCCTATTGCAGACCCCACCACTGTCATACTTCCCTCGTACATATCCTGTACCACTCTTACGTACTTCTCTGCAACTCCTGACTTTCTCATACAATACCACAACTCCTCTCGGGGAACCCTGTTATATGCTGTTTCCAGGTCCACAAAGACACAATGCAACTCTCCTTCAGGCCTTCTCTATACTTCTCCATCAACACCCTCAGAGCAAACATTGCATCTGCTTTTGCTCTTTCTTGGCATGAAGCCATACTGCTGCTCACTAATCGTCACCTACCTTTGTAATCTAGCTTCCACTACTCTTTGCCCTAAATTCATGCTATGGCTCATCAGTTTTATCCCCCTGTAGTTACTACAGCTCTGTACATCCCCTTTATTTTAAAAAAATCGGCACCAGTACACTTCTTCTCCACTCCTCAGGCATCCTCTCACTTTCCAAGATTCTATTAAACAATATGGTTAAAAACTCCACTGCCATCTCTCCTAAACATCTCCATGCTTCCACAGGTATGTCATCTGGACCAATGGCATTTCCATTCTTCATTCTCTTCATAGCTGTCCTTACTTCCTCATTGCTAATCCTTTGCACTTCCTGATTCACTATCTCCACATCATCCAACCTTCTCTCTCTCATTCTCTTCATTCATTAACCTCTCAAAGTACTCTTTACATCTTCTCAACATACCTTCCTCGCTTGTGAGTATATTTCCATCTTCATCCTTTATCACCCTAACCTGTTTCACATCTTTCCCATCTCAGTCCCTCTGTCTAGCCAATTGGTACTGGTCCTTTTCTCTAACTTCTCATACGCCTTTTTTTTTTAGCCTTCGCCACCTTACACCTTATCTCCTTGTACTCTTGTCTACTTTCTGTATCTCCCCGACTATCCCACTTCTTCGCCATCCTCTTCCTCTGTATACTCTCCTGTACTTCCTCATTCTACCACCAGCTTTCCTTTTTCTTCTTCCTCTGTCCAGATGTCACATGCCAAGCACCACTTCTTGCTGTGACCCTTACCACTTCTGCTGTAGTTGCCCAACTGTCTGGTAACTCTTTACTGCCACCCAGTGCCTGTCCTAATTCCTCCCTAAACTCAACATTTCAGTCTTCCTTTTACAACTTCCACCATTTGATCCTTGGCTCTGCCCTCACTCTCATCCTCTTCTTGATCTCCATCGTCACCCTACAGACCACCATCCTATGATGTCTAGCTACACTTTCCCCTGCCACCACTTTGCAGTCTTTAAATTCCTTCAGATTGACTCTTCTGCATAAAATATAATCTACCTGTGCATCTTCCTCCACTCTTGTACGTCACCCTATGTTCCACCATCTTTTTAAAATACATATTGACCACAGCCGTGCCCATCCTTTTTGCAAAATCTAATATCTGACCTTCTTCATTCCTCTCCTTGACACCATACCTACCCATCACCTCCTTGTCTCCTCTGTTCCCTTCACCAACATGTCCATTGAAATTCGCTCCAATCACCACTTTCTGTCCCTTGGGTACATTGTTAATCACTTCATCCAACTCACTCCACAAATCATCTTTCTCATCCATCGCACACCCAAGTTGCTGGGCATATGCACTAACAACATTCATCATCATACCTCCAATATACAACTTTATAATTATTACTCTGTCTGACACTCTTATTGCTTCCAAAACAATTTTGACATACTGTTCCTTCAGAATAAATGATAGAACAATTTGAATCCACCTCCGATCCACCTGGCCTTACTTCCCTTCCATTTAGTCTCTTGCACGCACAATATATCAACCTTCCTTCTCTACATCATATCGGCTAACTTTCTCCCCATACCAGCCATACTACTAACATTCAAAGTTCCTACCCTCAGTTCCACTCTCTTCATCTTCCTCCCCTCTTCTTCTCCTTCGGCCAACAGTAGCCCAATTTCTACCAGCACCCTGTTGGCTAACAGTACTGGTGGCGGTCATTGTTAACCCAGGGCTCAACTGATCCGGTATGGAAATTTGTATTGTTGTCTACATTTTGATCTGGCAAAATTTTACACAGAATGCCCTTCCTGACGTAACCCTCCCCATTTATCTGGGCTTGGGACCGGCACAAAGAAACACACTGGTTTGTGCATCCCCTGTGGCTTAGCACAATGCATCAGAACAGCAAAATGCGAAAAAAGTGAAAAGGTCCACTGTAACATATTAAAATTGACATTAACTTTTTTGTGTTTGATGCTGATATCTGCATTGTTTCTTTCTCAAAGAACTTTAATCAAAAGGGCTTCTCACATATACGGTAAAGATGTTTGAAATCTTAGGTGCAGGACTGCTTATAATTCCTAGGATAAGTATTTCATTCATATATATATATATATATATATATATATATATATATATATATATATATATATATATATAGCAAAATACCCGCTCTTCGCAGCGTGAAGTACTGTCTGAATATTTTTATTAATAAAAAGTAAACATTTTTAGACTGAACGAAAATATGTAAAAAATTAATTGTTAAGGATCTCTCTGTATACCACGTTGTCAGTTCAGCCCTCTGGTTGTAATATGACTAAGCTGTGTGCTGAGCTCACTCTTGAGCATGCAACATACAGTTGGCCATGTGAAAAGCAATCCCGCGTCAAATCAATGCCAACCTTTTGTAGTTTTTGTCCCTGAGACTTATTAATTGTCATTGCGAAGCAGAGCCTTACTGGAAATTGAACGCGTTTGAATTGAAATGGGAGATTAGATGGTATAACGGGGATGCGAGGAATAAAAACTGTGTCACCTGAGGCACTGCCAGTAAATATAGTTGCTTCAATTAGGTTGTTTTGTAGAGATGTGACCTGAAGTCTTGTGCCGTTACAAAGTTTCGGTGGTTGTAAGTTTCTTTAAGACACGCAGTGACACAGAAGAGAACCCATGGATTAAATAAAACCTACATAATAACTGTAACAATCGTAACAAATGAACAATAAAATAGAAGAGAACCCGTGAATTAAATAAAAAGGTTGCTTCATTGGTGAAGCAAGGAAAAAGGACTTTCTTATATGTCGTTCGTTTTTAAAACAGTGCAGAAGCTGTGAGAAAGCTGCTTCCTTGGCGAAGCTCGTAAACGAAAGAAGACACCGCAGTGAACACAGAAGAGAACCCGTGGATTAAATAAAACCTACACAATAACTATAAAAATCGTAATAAATGAACAATGAAACAGCGAAGAATCCGTGGATTAAATAAAAAGGCTGCTTCATTGGCGAAGCAAGAAAAAAGGACTTTCTTATATATCGTTCGTTTATAAAACAGTGCAGAAGCTGTGAGAAAGCTGCTTCCTTCGCAAAGTAAGGAAACGACTGAAGAGACGGCGGGGCGTGGTAAGTGTTCCGCAAGGCAGCTGAAGCGCTGCATTATGGGATCTGTAGTTTATTGTGTTACCAGTGCTTCATATCCCCGGGCCATTAATAACAATAATACAGTATATAAAATGATCTCGCGGGCCAGATATAATTACACGCAGGGCCGGATGTTGCATGCGGGCCTTGAGTTTGACACATATGGAGTAAATAGAACCTAAAAAGATATATTTTTTCGTACATCGAGCCCGCGTGCTATTGTGGTTTTGCTTGCATGCCTCAATAAGTCATCCTCCCCTCGCTCTTACTTTTTTACCGTTCATCTAATGAATACACTGAGTATGGCTTTACCAAAACAATCATTGATGGCGAATAAAGTATCCATTATTCGAGTATGTAGATCGGGGTATATATATATATACATATATATATACCAGCGTATCGCAGGAGACGTAGTGTGTTAAAGAAGCTATGAAAAAGAAAAGGGAACATTTTAAAAATAACGTAACATGACTGTCAATATACAGTATTTGTTTTGTGAGTTTTACTGAGTGTTGCTGTCATCAAGGATTTGATTATCATTATTTCTTTCAATCAGGTTCGTATTTGTAGGATGTGTTGTGTTCAAGTTACATTCCGTGTTTGTCAATCGTTGTAAAGATGACAGGTTTCATTCATCGATTCATTTCTTACTGCATCAATAAACAGCTCGTCTTCTTCTTTATCTGAGACCCGACACACTGCATGCACAGGTTTTTTTTTACACTGTCTTCCTTTAGCGGTACATTGACTTTTTCCACCGTGTGCTTTGTTTCCACAGTAGCTGCATTTATGAATATGCTTGTATGTATCAGACACTTCATATTTTTTGCTGCCTTTTCAATTGTGTAATTCGTTTTTGTTCAGCTCTTTGGAACTGTTGCTTTTTGTCTGTGCACTGCGCCAGTTCACGTGAGCCGTTCGGTGTACATGCATCGAAGTTTCCCAGCTGTGCTGGTGTCATGTCGTGCTATGTCCATGGCTGTATCTAATGTTACCGAACTTAAAACTTTCTCTCGCAGTTTCACTGAGTTTGTGCCAAACACCACCCTGACCATCTCATTTTCCTCTGCATAAGGACAGTCCTTCACCCGTGAATATTTACCCGTGGCAGTTTGCTATTGGATTGCCGCTGACGGACGGCCTTATATGGGTAGGCACTAAATTACAAACACCAGCGACAGCCTGTCTATGAACTTAATTTAAAGTTTAGGTTTACATCGTGCTTTGTTTCCGAAGTAGCAGAACTCATGAATATGGTTGTATATGTCACTCGCTCGCTTCATTACAGTACATGGAGAAAAACAGCTTCCAGTTATGACCATTACGCATAGAATTTCGAAATGAAACCTGCCCAACTTTTGTAAGGAAGCTGTAAGGAATAACCCTACCAAATTTCAGCCTTCTACCTACACGGGAAGTTGGAGAATTAGTGATGAGTCAGTCAGTCAGTCAGTCAGTGAGTGAGTCAGTGAGGGCTTTGCCGTTTATTAGTATAGATATATATATCTCAGAATTTAAATTAAAACTCAAGACTAATTAATTTAGCACATCATTTTCTCATTAATAATAGACTATCAAAACAATAGTAAGTAACACAAAACTCAAGTCTTTCATTTTTCTTGCCCCCAGTCGGTGTCCATAGCGGTAATTGGACTTTCTTAGAGTATATTCATTTATTTTTTTTTTTATAGGTGGTCAAGTGCTATCAGACTGTGATGCATGTGTAAACTGGCATTATTTACTTTAGCTGCAAAATTTTTGCCAGTGTCTGGAGTGGCACTTTCACTTGATTTTAAGCACTGACCAGGGGCCTCATGTATAAACGGTGCGTACGCACAGAAATGTTGCGTAAGAACTTTTCCACGTTCAAATCGCGATGTATAAAACCTACACTTGGCGTAAAGCCACGCACTTTTCCACGGTACCTCATGCCTTGTCGTACGCAAGTTCTCCGCTCGGTTTTGCAAACTGGCGGCACCCAGCGTCAAAGCAATGGTACTGTTCTTGTGTGATTACTCATTATTTTCATGACGCGGCTTTATAAATACACAGAAACTAACCGCATATTGTTTATTAGTGTAATGCATCTGATTGTAATTAACTTGTAACAATATAATGGTCCAGGGAACAGCCATAGTATTCCAAATACCATAACTGCTTTAGCGTTGTTACTCTCACTTCTTTTTCTTCTTCTTCTTCTTTCAGCTCCTCCCGTTAGGAGTTGCCACAGCGGATCATCTTTTTCCATATTACTCTCACTGCACGACTCGGAGTATTTATATCACTGTATCTGAGTGTGAATCACAGCAGCAGCTGATCGGAAAGAGAATTATCGGTATACAGCTTTAAGCCCACGCTGTCTCAGCCACGGCAAAACGTTTCAAAGTCTTTCCTGTACGGACCTCGCGGTTCAGAAACAGTTTAATCCCAAGAACTTTAAATGCACTCAATCAATTGCTCCTTGTAGAACGGTTTGTACTTATAAGTACAATCACCCCACTGTAAACTTGCACTATAATTATAATATCGCACAACCTGAGCCACTTTATAAAGCGCGTATTTACATATGATGATGATATCATTTTTAAGGTGAAATGAAGCAAAATATGTTTGTTAAATTATACACATAAAACTTTAACTTCATTTAAATAATCTATATTCTTCACTGGGAGTGTCGTGAAGGATAGAATAATTAAACATGTACTACGAAGATATTTCAATGTTCTTTAAACGTTTTGAAGAATCGCGCTAAGCTTACAGATGGCTTAACGTCTATTACAGAGCTGATTGTATGGCGATCGGTTACTTGGGGAAAGAAAAGCAAGGACTGCAGTGGCGGCTACGCCAATATATATTGAATATAAAACAGAAAGAGAAAATAACAACACAGCTAAAAACCAGCGACAAATTTCGACAAAAGATAAATGCTTGTCATGAGCACGAGGCTCATGAAACACATGTTTAATAATGTGCTTTAGCTCCTATCATCATGAAAATGGCATCACGTATACATCTCAGTATTTTAGTTATTCAGAGAGCTGTAATATCACAAATGTAATGGACTCTGTGTCCAGTTGGAGGAAGAGAGCCAGTTTAAGAAGCAAGTAGTGATTCACACACATAGATCACATATGAGTAGAAGATCAAATACAAAACAAAGCATTTAACGTGCTACTTTAATTACGATGTAATTTTGAGAAACTGGTTAATTAAACGATTTTAAGATGAAGTTTATAATGTTCTACTAAATGACAAAATAAACTACGTGATTAAAGTGGAAAATTCGAGATTAAAGTTGACATTTCGTGCTTTTTCCCCACCGTGTGCCTTTTTTCTCTGTACCCTAATAAACTTTCATATGACACTCAGACAGTAGGCTTACAACTCTTCTTTTCATGGCAACTTTGATATGTGACTTCTTTTTTATTTCCGGCACTGTGCGATTTTGTGAATGTGAGCTTTCAAGTTTCTCCAACACGCTATGTCACTCGATCAACTTCATTTTGTTGATTATACCACGGTTTATTTGAACAAATAGTATGCTTTTTCCTTTGCCTCCACTTGGTATTCGCTGAAATTCTTATATTTTCCCCGTGCTTTTCCCATTGTCTTTTCACAGAAGGCTGCACTTAGGGGTGATTTATATTGATTTGCATATTCAAATAGGCGTAATTCTGGGAGGATTTGGGGCGTTACATAATGCGCGTGCACGAGCGTTAGTTTTCACGCTGGTCGGGATTTATGTAGCGGAAGAACGTGGAAGTTGGAGTACGCACAGATTCCTGCATCTGGATTTTTCTGTGTGTAAGCACATTTCGGCTTTTGTGCTTACGCCATGTTATAATGCGAGTTTTACGCACGGCGTTATACATGAGGCCCCAGGACACCCAAACAAGTGCTTTCGTAAGTGGTCTTCCAAATCCCAGTATGTACCTCCTGTGCTTTACAAATACACTTTTTGCACTGAACAAATTCATTTCTTTATTTTGGTCGTCAGTAGGTTCATAGTTTTATTTTAACTTTTGTACTGCTTTTTTGATTTTATGTTTTATTCCAATGTCAACAGTGATGCCTTGAATACATAAATACATTTTTCTTTTAGTGTGTTCCTTTATTTTTACAAGTAAGGTGCATTGCCTATATGAACAGGCTTAAAAGGTTCATTTATGAGAATCCTGACAATATTTAATGACACTAGATAAAGAACATAAATATGCCAAAGCCAGATTTCTGCCAAGACACTAAATTGGTCAGCAAACACTTTAAAACCTTGAACTGGATTCTTTAATTGCAAAATTAATATTAGGTATATTTCATATTACTATAATTATTAATATTCTATATTAGAATTAACATTTGTTTAAGTAATGGAAAAAAAATAGAAAAACCCGATCATACAGTGTACCAGTCATGTGTGTCCTATATGACAGTTTCATAAATTGATCATAAGATTGGCATTCTTAATTTAAAGGATACTGAAGTAACTAGTTTTTTCCTCTTTTCAAATAACATCATCAATCCTGGGACATTACTGGGCTCTCAATATGGTTCTCCAGTGGCATTGAAATCTGCCTTTGCATTCCCTTAACAAGAGGTAACAACAGTGCCAGCTGCACATTTTAAAATAATAAACCCTACTTAAGTAATGAGATACTTCCTGTTGTCTCTGCTTGGGATTTTAGCTAGGGCGTTGTTACAATTTATCACAATGAGCTAAATAAAAACAAATAAATACACAAGTGATAAAAGTTTTGTCTCCAAAGCTGGCAGCTACTTCATATGCAAATTCTTCTAATGCTTAAGAATAGCATTAAATAAAACAGCATACTATTTTGCAAGATATTCCCAGCCCATTGGAATTCATATGCATGTCCAAATTGATCTAGCCTTCATAATTCCCTTCACTGGTTACTTATAAGCGCAAACTAATTTTAACTTCTAAATTCACACTTGCTTACAGCCTCTCTTTATCTGGCTTCTTTTTTTCATTACACACTAGATGTGTAGCCTTGTGTCAGATTAACTACACTGCTTCTTTTCATAAGCTTGTCAGTTTCTCAAGGCTGAATGTGTTAGGTGTTCAATTTTCTTTACTTTCTGCTCATCGCGCTTTAGTTAAGTGGCAAATGTTTTATATGCATTTCTGTGATGCAATTTTAATGACTTACTATAAAATTTATGTTTTCAGCCAGAAAAGCTATAATTTTCCATTGGTTTGGAATAAAAAAATAGCATATTTGACTGTGAAATTGAGTGTTAAAAGTAATGTTCAAATATAATCCAACATTTTGTAGCTGTCAACAGTTTTAAATTTATGCAATGTGATTTTCATTCCTGCAGCAGAGATCAGATCCACCCTTTGTGTCCATTGCATCTTGCCTTCACTTGGGATTCCTATTGGACACTTTGCTCAAAAAAGTACAGAGGACCAGACACAACAGACACAACATGCTGAACTAAAAGTTTTCTTAGCCTGAACAGTTAACATCAACATTACTTTTGGGGGAGGTGACATTAGTTAACCATAACAGTTTCACAAGTCTGTTACATTAGTTCACCTTAAGCGCTATTGGAATACACAGGGAAGAGTGGAGACCATCTTATAAATAATTGACAACTATGGACAAAGCATTGAATGTATAATGAGATACATTTACTCACACTATGTCAGTTTAGTCATCGAGTAATCAAAGCTTTGCATCTTTGGAATGTGGGTGGAAAATGAAGTGACTAGAGAAGTTCAAGCAGACACCAGTAAAACATAAACTCAACAGGCAGTGACTGTTGAATTATGAGCCAGCAGCACAGTGCTTTGCAGCAACAGGAAATACAGAAATGTTGCCATGTATACTTGATGTTGTAAATTACTTGTTAAAAGTAGATTTCCAAAATAAAACAATTATCATTTAAGAAGTCTGCGGTGGGTTGGCACCCTGCCCAGGATTGGTTCCTGCCTTGTGCCCTGTGTTGGCTGGGATTGGCTCCAGCAGACCCCCGTGACCCTGTGTTCAGATTCAGCGGGTTAGAAAATGGATGGATGGATTTAAGAAGTGAAAAACATAGGTTATGACAGATGTCAAAGTGGCATGTCTGTAATCAGAGTATATTTTGGGAACTTTAGAGGCCACCTTAAAACAGTTTGACACTTTTGTCATGTTAAGCGAGAGATTAAAAATATTTGTAAAAATGTAAGAAAACTGACATTCAAAGGTAATAAGTATCTGTGTAGAAACAAAATTTAAGTCCAGATTCTTTGCTCAAGTCAAAGTAGTAACCAACATGATATGTCACGTAATTATCAGTAAAACTCCATTGCTTTTAAAGCAAATTTAGTGATTATTTTATTAAACAATCTGATACCAGCAAGAAATGCATAATTTGTTAAAACTGGCCACTTGAATCCATATTGACTGTTACTTTAACATTTTAAGCTTATAATCTATTTTAGATTTTATTCATTTTATTTACCACACTTAATTTTGCAAACCCAGAGCAAAGCATTTACTTAAAATGACAAACACTAAAACACAAAAATGCAATATGTGCATACATCTACAGACTATTTTCATACAGCTTAGATTCTAAAGAAATAGAGTATATTAGTAAATGACAAGTATAAACATATTAGGAAGCAATAACTCACAACAGTCACACATCGAGGATAAAACAACATTATGGAGTCCATATTAACAAGAAAAAGGCTAGGCAAAATCTGTTATCAGACTATCCAGACCATGTCCAGACATTTCTTGATGTACTATGCTGTGGGTTAATGTCAAACATATTGGTGGAATATAATAGAAGCATTAAAGTTGGGATTGTCATTGGTAATGATGAATTCAATTTAAAATCATGTACAGCAGCATATCAGCTAGAAAAAAATCTCATTCCAACTGATTACAAGAAACTAGTACAAATGTTAAAAGCAATATGAACAATCTCAGCAACAGCAGCTTTAACAAGTGTATGCTATGAAAAAAGAAAGGGTCTTCAACCTGGTGACTGGTGGCACCTTAATAGATATAGTAGACCTTTCCAGAGTTGGCCTCCTACAAAAGTTTTCATTTTCTTCTGATAATTTTATGAAAAGAAAAGGCATATTACTATTTCAATGTACTTTCTTAAATACATGCATAAATACACACCATATAATGTGCAGTCATTGGTGCCTTCTTTAGCTGCTTGTGATGGTGTGAGTCAACCCCATTCTACCAGGTCCTGCCAGGGAGCCTCTTGAATCTGTTTCCATCAATAATGTACCCGAGGGATGAGCCAGCAGATAAGGACACTCGCACAAAGCAAGGGGTAGGTACATAAAAGTGTAAAAGTGCTTTTGTTAAAAACAGTCAAAAACAAAGTGTCCAAAAGTACAGTGCTATAAAAAAAATCAACAAATAATCCTTTAAAACAATGAAAGTCTGAAGTTAAAATCCAAAATAAAATGAGAATAAATCCAACCACACAGTCATTATTGGTACTGATCCACCTTATGGCAGGGACACTAGAAGACATGGTCCTCCCCAGAGGTGGGTAGAGTAGCCAAAAATTGTACGCGTAAGCATAGCGTTACTTCAAAATATTACTCAAGTAGAAGTAAAAAGTAGTCATCCAAAAATTACTCAAGTAAGAGTAAAAAAGTATTTGGCGAAAATACTACTCAAGTACTGAGTAACTGTTTTTTGGATGACTAGCTGATTTATTTATTAGAAATGTAATAAGAGGCAAAAATATAAAATTATGTGCAAATTCTGCTATTTCCAAATAATGAAGTAAAAAATGAGTAAAAATAAATAACATCTTTACAAAATAAAGATGCACAAATAACATAATGTTCCAAATCTCAGTCTTTCACAACAAAGCTTTTGAAGCCAATACCTACAGTAGGTAACATGTATGTCTGAACAGTACAAACTACTTACTGTGACAAGATATACTGTACACTAACAGTATAATACTGTATATTCACTTTATGGTGTAGTGGGTCCATAGCTTCAAAAAAAAAAAAAAAAAAAGGCCAGTTTCAAATCCATAAAGCCATGTCACTCTCCATGGGTGCAATTGCATGACCATAGGGAGTTAATGAGGTAGTTGAAGCGAGTCGCACCTGCTGGTCCGATCATTCTCAATTGCTTCATTGGCTTCCTGCGGAATGTGATTAAGGCCCACGGAGACGGGAGTGTATATGTACGGGTTAGCACAAAAAAAAGAAGGGGGAATCAAAGAAAAGAGGTTACATGACATAAAAGGCAGGCTTGGGAATGACTATCTGGCCACCTGGAGGGAGGGAGGAAGCAGTGCGAGCTAGGGCCCCATGAAAGAGCATTAGCTGTGGTGCTCTAGGGGCTAGTTCGCCCCACTGAATATTCGGGTGGAGTGAGGCGAGCAAGGCAGGTGCCCACCCTAGGCTTTCGAGGTGCGACCATGTGAGCACAAAGGAAGAAGGGAGGAGAGTCATGATGCCTGGAGGCAGCTAAGACAGAGGTTGGCCGAAAAGAGCTTGTGGCTACTGAGTCTCCTCCGGCTACGCAAGCAATGGGTGAGCCAGGAGAATGAGAAGGAGGTGTTCTGAAATCAGGAGGAGTTAGTCTGCATTTTAACCTCGGATTTTTAACGATTTATTGATTTTTTTATCCTTTTCACAATGATTTTTATGGATTTATATATGTACTGTTTTTTAGAACACTGCACCATTGACACTTTTGTTGATTTTACTTTTGTTTTGACTGGTTTTTAATAAAAGCACATTTTACACCATCCTCTGGCCTCATCAGTGAATTATCCTCATATGTCAGCTCATCTCGGTCATAACTATCGACAGTGTGGGTTCAGCTGACTTCCAAGTGGGAAGAGGAAGTCTGTAGGGAACCGGCATCGTCACACACTTGTCCTCCAAATAGCACAGCTGATAGAAAATAACATTAGAACAAGGCAGCTTATGCACGTACAAGATGTCTCTCTTTACCATGACTGTCTGTGCATGTTTGGTTAAAACGTGCTTGTTTTTCACTCAGTGAAGTGATGGTTAAGCTTCAGCAGGAGTTGGCTCTCAAGGTTCTTGCAGTGAAGCTGTGACCGTTTAGCAGTGAACAGGAGCCCTGCATGACTAAAAAGTCTCTCACAGGCTGCAAACACAGGAAGTTTGTGTGTAGTCATGTGACTGCATGGCTACATCTAATTGGTGAAACGGAGTCATGTGATTATTGTTGCTAAGTCTGATTGGTGAAACGTAGTCATGTGATTATTGTTACTACGTCTGATTGGTGAAACAGTCATGCAGTAGATCCACTACAAAAATATAGTGTAATGTGTAAATGGAAAAAAGTAACGAGTCGAGTGCTGCCCAATGTAGCTGAGTAAGAGTAGCATTTCTTCTTCACAAATGTACTCAAGTAAAAAGTATGGTGCAGTAAAACTACTCTTAGAAGTACAATCTTTTTAAAAAGTTACTCAAGTAAATATAATGGAGTAAATGTAACTCGCTACTACCCACCTCTGGTCCTCCCCAACCCAACACCTGTCTTGGCAGCCAAATATAGTCAGTTATCCTCCTGTCTTCTTTCCCACTCCCCTGGCATGCCTCAGATCCCTAGGAAGGGCTACACCATGCCCCGACTCACTCCTCTACAAATATTCAGTGGGGCAAACTGCCTCCTACGGTTGACCAACGACCATGCTTCCTTTCCACACAAGCTGGCAGACTGGTTGGCTGGCTCGTCCTGCCATTCCACCTGGTCTCATGGATTTCTTTCTCGTTCTCTTTTCTGCCCTGTTTCAAACTTGTGATCCCCTTTAATACACTGGGGAAGGTTGCAGGTATGAACACCTGAATGCCATCCTGGGATGATAACGTCACAATCATACCAGCTGCACGCGCCAACAAGGCAACCCATGGTCAGATGACTGCTCACACCAACCCGGAGATGAGCCTTCTTTTCTACAGATTGCTTGCATCTGCTCCACTCTCCAGTGTGAGCATGTCAGTTATTTATTAACTTAAAATATACCAACAAGACACAGACCTTATGTATCACACTGCTTTATAAATGTCTGACGCAGTATGATCCACAAATTCACTGTAACACCTGTTTGCTTAAAAGGCACGTTCAGGTATATCAAGAGTGAGCCTTGGAAATTGAAGAGCGAGGCATCACAAATATCACCTTGATTAAGTTCACCTTGAATTCATTTGCAATATTACCTAGCAACTGGGCTGTAGCCATGAAAATACAGGGAAGATACATGGTTCTCATTGTGTTTGCTATATGATATCTCTCACTCTCTCTGTACTGATTGCCCTCGTTTATAAATATATTATTTGATTTCAAAGAGGATTTTGAAAAAGACCACTTCATGGATTTTTTTTTTTCAGTTTGAGAGTGAAGGGATTGTGTGACATAAAGTAAGTTGTGGTAAAAATCAGTCTCCCCTTTCACCTATGAACAATATGTTGAATGTAGAAAAGCAAATAAAGGCTATTTCATGCTAATATATTTAGATATGCAGAGGCAGAGAGTGGAGTTAAGAACTTCTTAATAGCTCTGATTTACTGTACATAACTAATTCTCTTTGAGGGGCATTAACAGAGGCTTTTGCTTTTGGGGGCAGGGAGAGAGACAGAGATAGAGGGAGGCAGAGAGCGATTCTCAACTTTCTCAACATTCATAGTGTTAGGAGACCTGAAGCTATATAGCAGTATATACATTTCCTTCCTAACTTTGATCTAGTTTGTTATTTGGGAGCCCCATGTATCACCTAGAAGAGTCATATCTTAGAGTAGTCTATTAAGAAGTAATTTTTGGTACCTTTTCCCCAAAGGTCCTACCTGGGCTCAAGGATTAAGATACACTATTGTCTACCAATGGGCCAATATACACTCCCCTAAAGGATTATTAGGAACACCATACTAATACGGTGTTTGACCCCCTTTCGCCTTCAGAACTGCCTTAATTCTACGTGGCATTGATTCAACAAGGTGCTGAAAGCATTCTTTAGAAATGTTGGCCCATATTGATAGGATAGCATCTTGCAGTTGATGGAGATTTGTGGGATGCACATCCAGGGCACGACGCTCCCGTTCCACCACATCCTAAAGATGCTCTATTAGGTTGAGATCTGGTGACTGTGGGGGCCATTTTAGTACAGTGAACTCATTGTCATGTTCAAGAAACCAATTTGAAATTATTCGAGCTTTGTGACATGGTGCATTATCCTGCTGGAAGTAGCCATCAGAGGATGGGTACATGGTGGTCATGAAGGGATGGACATGGTCAGAAACAATGCTCAGGTAGCCTGTGGCATTTAAACGATGCCCAATTGGCACTAAGGGGCCTAAAGTGTGCCAAGAAAACATCCCCCACACCATTACACCACCACCACCAGTCTGCACAGTGGTAACAAGGCATGATGGATCCATGTTCTCATTCTGTTTACGCCCAATTCTGACTCTACCATTTGAATGTCTCAACAGAAATCAAGACTCATCAGACCAGGCAACATTTTTCCAGTCTTCAACTGTCCAATTTTGGTGAGCTCGTGCAAATTGTAGCCTTTTTTTCCAATTTGTAGTGGAGATGATTGGTACCCGGTGGGGTCTTCTGCTGTTGTAGCCCATCCGCCTCAAGGTTTTGTGGCTTCACAAATGCTTTGCTGCATACCTCGGTTGTAACGAGTGGTTATTTCAGTCAAAGTTGCTCTTCTATCAGCTTGAATCAGTCGGCCCATTCTCCTCTGACCTCTAGCATCAACAAGGCATTTTCGCCCACAGGACTGCCGCATACTGGATGTTTTTCCCTTTCACACCATTCTTTGTAAACCCTAGAAATGGTTGTGCGTGAAAATCCCAGTAACTGAGCAGATTGTGAAATACTCAGACTGGCCCGTCTGGCACCAACAACCATGCCACGCTCAAAATTGCTTAAATCACCTTTCTTTCCCATTCTGACATTCAGTTTGGAGTTCAGGAGAGTGTCTTGACCAGGACCACAGACCTAAATGCATTGAAGCAACTGCCATGTGATTGGTTGATTAGATAATTGCATTAATGAGAAATTGAACAGGTGTTCCTAATAATCCTTTAGGTGAGTGTATACTACATGAAAGTGACAATGATGCTGACAGAAAAGGGAGAAAACATTCAGGAAAATGCTAAACGGGTTAGTGATGAAGACCAAGGAAAGCAGACTAGCTAACTATGCTAGGCTGAGATTCCAATGCCTTCCTAGTTAAGCTGAAAAAGTGTTGTAAGCCATTTATTATTTTTATTGTGACTGCAATTGCCTATGCAAGCTTATTCCAAAATTGCCTCCTATTATGGAAATTGCAGTAGTCTCAGAATATATACTGTATGTAGCTCTTCTTGTCCAATCACACTATACTTCTGGGAAATTCTATTAATTTTGTTTCAGTATAAAACACAATTAAGAAACAGCAAGGTTTCACACTGTAAATGAATTGTCAGAATCTGCTAATTAGTGTAACTGTAGAACCCTTACATTCAGATCAGAAAATGCCATCAAATTAGTCAAAAAAGGTTTCCCGTTTTCCCCTGTGTAAAGCTGTAACCCCACACTCTCATGCATGTAGTTGTAAAGTTCTAAGAGTTTAGTGTTACCATATCCTGGAGCCCAAGTGCAACAGGGATTATTCTTTAGAATGCAATTGAGCATAATTTAGATAGATAGAGATAGATTGTTACTTTATTAATCCCAAGGGGAAATTCACATACTCCAGCAGCAGCATACTGATAAAAAACAATATTAAATTAAAGAGTGATAGAAATGCAGGTAAAACAGGCAATAACTTTGTAATTCCCCCGGGTGGAATTGAAGAGTCGCATAGTGTGTGGGAGGAACAATCTCCTCAGTCTGTCAGTGGAGCAGGACAGTGACAGCTGTCTGTCACTGAAGCTGCTCCGCTGTCTGGAGATGATACTGTTCAGTGGATTCTGCATGATTGACAGGAGCCTGCTCAGTGCCCGTCGCTCTGCCACGGATGTCAAACTGTCCAGCTCCATGCCTACAATAGAGCCTGCCTTCCTCACCTGTTTGTCCAGGTGTCCTTCTTCTTTATGCTACCTCCCCAGCACACCATCATGTAGAAGAGGGCACTCTCTACAACGTCTGATAGAACATCTGCAGCATCTTATTTCAGATGTTGAAGGACACCAGACTTCTAAGGAAGTATAGTCGGCTCTGTCCTCTCTTGAACTGAGCATCAGTATTGGCAGTCCAGTCCAATTTATCATCCATCTGCACTCCCAGGTATTTATAGGCCTGCACCTTCTGCACACAGTCGCCTCTGATTATCATGGGGTTCAGGTGGGGCCTTGGGTCTCCTAAAATCCACCACCAGCTCCTTGGTTTTGCTGGTGTTCAGAAGTAAGTGGTTTGAGTCTCACCATTTAACAAAGTCCTCGATTAGGTGCCTATACTCCTCCCTCCTGCCCACTACTGATGCAGCCCGCAATAGCAGTGTCATCAGTGAACTTTTGCACATGGCAGGACTCTGAGTTGTATTGGAAGTCTGATGTATATAGGCTGAACAGGACCAGAGAAAGTACAGTCCCCTGCAGCGCTCCTGTGTTGCTGACCACATTGTCAGACCTGCAGTTCCTGAGACGCACATACTGAGGTTTGTCTGTAAGATAGTCCACGATCCATTCCACCAGGTATGAATCTACTCCCATCTCTGTCAACTCGTCCCTAAGGAGCAGAGGATGGATGGTGTTGAAGGCGCTAGAGAAATCCAGAAACATAATTCTTACAACGCCACTGCCTCTGTCCAAGTGGGATAGGGATCGGTGTAGCATATAGATAATGGCATCCTCTGCTCCCACCTTCTCCTGGTATGCGAACTGCAGAGGGTCAAGGGCGTGACGGACCTGTGGCCTCAGGTGGGGAAGCAGCAGCTACTCCATGGTCTTCTTCACTTGTGACGTCAGAGCGACAGGCCGGAAGTCATTCAGCTCACTAGGACATAACACCTTTGGCACTGGGGTGATGCAAGATGTTTTCCAAAGCCTCGGGACTCTCCCCTGTTCCAGGCTTAGGTTAAAGATGCGCTGTAAAGGACTACCCAGTTCCAGCGCACAGGCCTTCAGCAGTTGTATTATTATGTAATACTCTGATCAATTCAACCTGAACTCTGCAAGAAAGCCTCTGATGATACATTCTCAGAACAATCCACTTCCTGCAGAAATGGTTGTCTGATAATTTCAAACATTTTCACAAATGCTTAACTTAACACAAACAAATACAGTATAAGTTATATGAACTAGATCAATGACGCTTGCATTAGATATAATAAATATAATGAGCAAATATAACTTCTGATAGAAATGTTAGCATAAAATTAATCAAAACACATAATTCTAATAGGAAGTACACACAGTGAATATACAGTAGTTTAATATACTATAGATTGTACTTTTTGATTAAAATGTCTTGCATCCATTCATTTCTTTACTTTTTCCAACAACAAGTGCCAAAATACAGGTGTCTACTAACATTAAAATGAACCCCAGGGAATTAAAACTAAATAAGATAAATTACACTTGCTGACATGCTTTTTAAATTGCTTACGTTAGGAGGTTTGGCAACAACATACAAGACACAATTCTAGTTTAATAATATTAATAGTATACAGTTTGTTATTAAAAACAGTGACCTAAACTTGATTTTCCATACAACATTAACCAAAACAATGAGTTCTTATGCTCTTAGAATTGTGTCAATTTTCAGTGTCTCTAGAGTTTTTGTAATGACTTCATTGGTATATTTAACTAATCACTATGTTCCCTTTGTGTGATGATGTGTGATGACTCCCTCAACTTTATGGAACCTCCTTTACCATCTCCAGTCTTAACAATCTTCTCTCACTTATGTTCTTCCAACCACTTCTCCAGCATGCCCTTCCTTACAGCCTGTTTTGTAGGAAGAACAATAAGATGGAACACTTGCAGCATTACACATCAGTGCTGTTTTCTACTTGCAGAGCAAATTTAAGTACTCAATATTTTGTTCATCAAAACCAGATCCTTCCTCAAGGTCAGTTGTCCATGCCTTTTCCTTCTCTTCACAAATTAAGACAAGATCAGTGCTTTCATTTTCTTCATGCAAGCATTAATATATTGGAGTAGATCTCTCAGTAGGGATCTTTTCTATTGCATTAACTGATACATTTAAAGCACAATGCTTAAATACGTAAAGCACCAGCTTCACACACACTTTAGGGTCTGTAATTCCTTGTACTACTTTACCAGGGATGCTTTTGGACTATGGCCAGTAGTTACTGTCCATACATTATTATAAAGTCTGCTTTACTCGGCTAAATGTGCCATTTCACTCACTGTAGTCAAGTGCTTCGGATGAAAGTATTTACCAACATCAAATTGAAGTACTGCTCCGAGCAGCACGAACTCTAGCTACACCACTGGTGCTAAATACAATAAATACAGTGATTCCAAAGCAAAAAAGTGAGGAGAAAAAGACAATAATGCAATAATAAGTGTCCACAAACACAGATTACTTCCACACAAAATATATATAGAAATCAAATGTAAACTGTCTTCACTAATATTTACAAACTTAAGCACTCTTCCCAACCAACTAAGCAGTAAAGAAGTGTTAGCAAGCCAGAAGATTTTTTAAAGGATGACCCATGGTGGTCTGAATTCCAATTTTATATTGCTAACCCTCTTACCTAGCCAATCACTACTCATGTTTTCCAGGGTGCTCCAATAGCAAGTGATGTTGAATCATACGTCCTCCTCTGATCAGTTATAGTGTCTCTATTTTAATCCTCCACCTTTCCCTGCAAATGTGTCTGTGGTTTCAATCATGTCATGCCAGCTGCTCGTTCATCTTTGCAAGTAAATTGCACAGTGAACTTTTTTTTCTGTATGTACATATTCTCTCTGCTGGCAACTGCTTAATCCCACCACTCTGGTTTTTCCTTCCCACAGTGGCTTCAAGTATGTGCTTTGCCATTGGGCTGCTTCAATTAGAAAATAGTGGTATCTGATACTTTCCTCAGCAGTGCTGGTTGCAGGCCTTCAAATCATTGGGGCAACTCACAAGGGAACACCCAAACGCCAGTGCGACTTTGCCCCACCACTGTGTTGTCCCTTGCTAGAGTGCTAAAACAGGTAACTTACATCTAAAACTATTTATCTGAATATGATAAGCTATTAATAGCTATACTAAACACTACTTTCAAGTTGTCTGTGGACTCAGCTTATCACAAAGATAAAATATATTTTTATTAATTTTTGTGACTGATTGTAAGCTTAAACATACATTATAGAATGAGATCTCAAAACACACACATTATACTGTGTATTTATATTGGAGGCAGTACAGTATCTTCTGTCTCACAGCACCATCAATTCTCAACCCAGTCAACCTTTATGTGGAAGCTGTGTTACCTCCATTGGATTATTCCAAAATTTCATAAATGTCCACATTAGTTGAACCCACTAAATTGGTCCTGAATGATCTTATGGTTCTTAGACTTGTTTGCAATATTTCTACAAAGATATTTTATATTTAGGTGGAGAAGATAAGCATAATCTTTTCTTTATGATTTGTGGTCTGCTTAGTCTAAAACAAAGAATAATCATTATTATACCTGAAAAAACCCAAATAAATCAAGAATTCAGAATCTATACTAATAAAAGGCAAAGCCCTCACTCACTCATCACTAATTCTCCAACTTCCCGTGTGGGTGGAAGGCTGAAATTTGGCAGGTTCATTCCTTACAGCTTCCTTACAAAAGTTGGGCAGGTTTTATATCGAAATTCTACGCGTAATGGTCATAACTGGAAGCTGTTTTTCTCCATTTACTGTAATGGAGATGAGCTTCAACGCTGTGGGGGCGGAGTTTCGTGTGACATCATCACGCCTCCCACGTAATCACGCAGTACATAGAAAACCAGGAAGACCTCCAAAAAGCGCTGAAGAAAACATGCATTATATAATTGAGAAGGCAGCGAAACAATAAGAAGCGAGCGAGTGACATATACAACCATATTCATGAGTTCTGCTACTTCGGAAACAAAGCACGATGTAAACCTACACTTTAAATTAAGTTCATAGACAGGCTGCGCTGGCGTTTGTAATTTAGTGCCTGCCCATATAAGGCCGTCCGTCAGCGGCAATCCAATAGCAAACTCCCACTAAATATTCACGGATGAAGGACTGTGTTTATGGAGAGGAAGATGAGATGGTCAGGGTGGTGTTTGACACAAACTCAGCGAAACTGCGAGAGAAAGTTTTAAGTGCCAGGACTAAGGTAACATTAAATACAGCCACGGACATAGCACGAGATGGCACCAGCACAGCTGGGAACCTTCGATGCATGTACACGGCGGCTCCGTGAACTGGCGCGAGTGCACAGATAAAAGGCAACAGTTCCAAAGAGCGCTGAACAAAAACCGAATTACACAATTGAAAAGGCAGCAAAAAATATGAAGCGTCTGATAAGCATATTCATAAATCCAGCTACTGCGGAAACAAAGCACACGGTGGAAAAAGTCAATGTCCGCTAAAGGAAGACAGTGTAAAAAAACCCGTGCATGCAGTGTGTCAGGTCTCAGATAAAGAAGAAGACGAGCTGTTTATTGATGCAGTAAGAAACGAATGATGAAAGAAACCTGTCATCTTTACAGCGATTGACAAACACGGAATGTAACTTGAACACAACACATCCTACAAATACGAACCTGATTGAAAAAATAATGATAATCAAATCCTTGATGACAGCAACACTCAGTAACACTCACAAAACAAATACTGTATATTGACAGTCATGTTACGTTATTTTTAAAATGTTCCCTTTTCTTTTTCTAGCTTTTTTAACACACTACTTCTCGCTGCGATACGCTGGTATAGATATATATATATATATATATATATCCCGATCTACATACTCGAATAATGGATACTTTATTAGCCATCAATGATTGTTTTGGTAAAGCCATACTCAGTGTATTCATTAGATGAGCGGTAAAAAGTAAGAGCGAGGGAGGATGCAGGCTGTAGTGCGCGTCAACTCTATCTGAATTGCGCGATCACATTTCAAAAATATATCTTTTCAAGTTCTATTTAGTCCATATTTGTCAAACTCAAGGGCCACGGGCCACATCCGCCCGGCGTGTAATTATATCCGCCCGAGATCATTTTATATACTGTATTATTGTTATTAATGGCCCAGGTATATGAAGCGCTGGTAACACAATAAACTACAGATCCCATAATGCAGCGCTTCAGCTGCCTTGCCGAACACTTACGCGTTAATCAAGTCTAGCTTATGATGCTGCAAGTTATTGCGAAGCTAGCTCACACGATGCTGAGAGAAAAGTTCATTCTGAAAATAGAGCCTTTAAAACCGATGGGAGGCTGAGTATATGTTTACTGAACCCGTGTGTCTCATTTGTGGAGCTAATGTGGCTGTAATTACAGAATTTAATCTAAGGCGGCACTATGAGACAAAACATCAGGGTAACCTGAATGCAATGCAGAAGATACAGAAAGCAGAAGAATTAAATAAGAATCTGACACTTCAGCGGACGTTTTACCCGTGCACAATCACAAAGTGATTTCAAGTGAAGCTGCTTTTATAGGAGACACAAATGCACCAGTGCAACTTGCCCACTTTCCCTGTTGCCAAGTAATGTTAAACCAAGTCGTCACTACGGTGTTCCCAAATCGCACTTTGCTGATAAACTGGCGCACTGAGTTTGCACGGCGCTTTGGTGACTTTGAAGAACAAAAAGTCCGTCTACATGCGGCTCGAACCTTGTGCATGTTTGGTAGCACATATCTGTGTGAGAAGCTCTTCTCAGTGATAAAGACTAACAAAACAGCACACAGGAGTCGCTCACTGATGAGCACCTGCAATCCATCCTGAGAATCTCCACAACACAGAACCTCACACCAAACATAAACGAACCTGTTGCCAAAAAGATGCCAGGCGTCCAGCTCTAAAATGACATATGAGCAAAGACAACCGAATGATTTGATTTGTTATTGCTGAAAGGAACACATTTTATTTATATTTCCAGGTTTTGTTATGCAGCATGTTCATATTTGAATTTGTATAATTTTGACAGGATATATTTTTATGGAGAGCAAAATATTATAAGTTGTTTAAGGTTTGAGTTGATTTATTCACGAATAATATTCCTGTCTGTTTTACCATTCCTACCAAAGATATTTCTGTCGACTAAATAAAAATTCCTTCTATTTAAAATTTAAATAGAACTTGAACAAATCGATAGTTCATAATATCCACGCAGACTTGCGTAAGAGCGGGAGTTATCCGTTTTAACAAGCAGCGTATTGCACTGATGAAATAGCTGTGTGTGTATATATGTAGATATGTATGTATATGTATATATATGTTTATATATGTGTGTGTGTATGTATATATATATGTATTTGTGTGTATATATGTGTGTGTATGTATGTATGTGTGTATGTATATGTATGTGTATATATGTAGATATATATATGTATGTATATATGTGTATATGTATAGATATGTATATATATATGTTTATGTGTGTGTGTGTAATATATATATATATATATATATATATATATATATATATATATATATGACAACAACACTCATCACTCACAACAGTGACAAAACAATTACATTGACAATCATGTTACGTTATTTTCAAAATGTTTCCTTTTCTTTTTCATTGCTTCTTTAACACACTACTTCTCCGCTGCGAAGCGCGGGTATTTTGCTAGTTTAAAATAAAACAATAAAGACAGATAGTAAAAGCAAAGTTTTCTTTTTTCCCCATTTTTTAACAATTTAATGCTAAATTTGAGTATTTGGCATCTATAAACATCATCTAAATGATGTGCAAGTCTATAAGGCCAGATAAATCATCAAGGTATGCCAATAATACAATACAATTTATTTTTGTATAGCCCAAAATCACACAAGAAGTGCCGCAATGGGCTTTAACAGGCCCTGCCTCTTGACAGCTCCCCAGCCTTGACTCTAGAAGAAGACAAGGAAAAACTCCCAAAATAAAACCCTTGTAGGGAAAAAATGAAAGAAACCTTGGGAAAGGCAATTCAAAGAGAGACCCCTTTCCAGGTAGGTTGGGCGTGCAGTGGGTGTCAAAAAGAAGGGGGTCAATACAATACAATTCAATACACAGAACAAATCCTCAATACATTATAAAAATAAAAATTTCAGAAGTATGGAGTAGAATTTAACAGTAGATGATATCACATAATATGATTTGGATTTGTTTAGTGTCCTGGAGACCTAAGATATAATACGGTATGTAAATAAAATATAAAACCACAAAAATTTAATCAATCAAAAAAGAGATATTTTGCCTGCTGGTACACGCAAGTCTGCTCACTAATAGACTAGCTTCAGTACCAGGTTTTGCATGTGGTATCAGGATAGAGTCCAGGACTCAGATTTAAACAAGTTGTATACGCACAAAAACAGATCTGAAACATTCATGTTCAACTTCCCAAGCAAATGTTGAGATTTATAAAAGAAAACTTGAAGGGGCAACTTTTGTATATTTATGGCAACTTTGACCTATTTGTACACAACAGTTTAGAGAGAGGGGGAAATTACGACATCCTAGATGAAGTAGGGAAATACCGCCAAACCAGCTAAATGACAACTCGCATGCATAATAAGTCATATCACCAAATTGTTATGCGAGTTGACATGACAGACATACTAAACCTCAAAAACGATGAGTATGATGTATAGATTTTAGTTGCCTTTTAAGAGGGCCAATGCTGTGTACTTGCACTCAAGAATGTTCCTCAGTTTATGTCGGCTACACTTCTCAGGATCAAAAAATAATGCAGTCACTTATCAACAACATTTTTATTAAGTAAAAAGTCTAATGTGATTCACTCCCTGCACACAGAAAGCATAAATATCATGCCCTACAGCCTACATACGAGGTGTGATAAAAAAAAAATATGGTGAATGTTTTAAAAAATAAACATTTATTGTAGTAAAAGATTTACAACTACTTGTCACCCTCAAAATACTCTCCTCCACTTCGAATGCACTTATCCTAATGCTCCTTCCACTTTGCGACGCAGTTCTGGAAGTTTTCTTTCAAGAGTGTCTTTAGTTGAGCTGTCATGGCTGCCTGGATGTCCTCAATGGATTTAAATCATTTGCCTTTCATGGTCATTTTCAATTTTGGGAACAGCCAGAAGTCACACGGTGCCAGATCCAGCAAATAAGGTGGATGCAGACACAGTGTAATGTTTTTATTCGACAGAAATTGTCATACTAGAAGGGATGTGTGACAAGAAGTATTGTCATGATGAAGAATGAAACAGTTTCAACATTTTCTTCAGTTATTGATGTTGAAGGACGTCCTGATCTTTTCTCGTCTTCAACCGAATCAGATCCATTATGAAATCAATCAAACCACTGGTAAACAATCTTAATTGTCGGTGCAGTGTCACCATAAACCAATTTTAACATCTGATGGGTTTTCTGAGCTTTTTGCAATTTGAAACAGCATTTCATGTTAAAGCGTTGCTCGATATCCATTATTAACGGCAAGCTTAAAAAACACACATGAACTCAACAGTGGCTCACAAACGACCAACAGTATCAAACAAGTTGAAACTTGTCACAAACTAGGCTCTAGGATGAACATGTCAGAACCTGCATTGAATTGCTTTGCGTTGCTTTTGGATGGTGCTCTGCGTCAACATTCACCATACTTTTTGATCATACCTCATATAGCCTAATGGTTTGACACAATGTGGCTACTTGAAGAGAATGCAAGTGTCATATATGAATGGAAAGAGCTATCAGGAACTGGAAGTATTGAACAACATGACTATAACTGGGTTATGAGCCATTTTCTTGAAAAAATGTGCTGAACTGGGCCCAGTATTAGCAAGACAGACTTCCTGAATCTATGTTCCCTCTAATGTTTTTTTTTTTTTTTTTACCATTGTTTTTCACATCTGCACATGAGCTGCTAATTACCATTTATAACCAATTTCTTCTAACCCCCTATGAATCACAAAGCACCAGTACACTAACATTTCTCCATGAAGTATTGACTGCCCCAATTCACCAACACATGGAGGATGAATGGATGTGGGTGAAGGATGTGATAACAGTTTCAGAACTGTAAAAAAGATGCACAACTGTGCAGCTTAGTGGAAACATAGCCTGAAATTGGGCTTTATCTGTTCATATCAAGGTTTTACCAATGTTTGACATTTTGGCAACAGACACCTACCAAAGATATATCATGCATTGTGCTGTAGGCCATTAAACAAATGACACGGTGCTACATTTAGTTTCCATATGTTGTGACTGTACAGGTCTACATAAATAGGCAATCAATTGATTACACTAATAATGCACATACGGGCACCTAGCCAGAATGAAGCTGCTTTTGTTCATCTGTTAAGCAATTACATTCCATTTATTCAATAAGTCATCTGTAATGCCAAGATGAAGATGAAAAACTTCTATATTTCACTCTAAGTTTTTGCTTTCTGCTTCTCTTCTCACCATTGTCTCAACTTACAGGTAAATCTTTTCATTATGCACAATGTTTATTAATATGGTCCATACATGGTTGTGGCAACTGGGCAAGGTTGGAGGTGCATTATTAAGTATAGACAAAAAAACATAGAAATATTATATATACAGTACATATACATATCTAAAACTAAGGAACACAGTGCCTCAAGAATACATTCATGGTCCCATCAATGTGTAATAGATATTATGATGCAGGCCCTGTTGCTACTGTTCACTGTATTCACTTATTTGTACAATCATACTTAAAGATATGAACCTTTTTCAAATTTATATTGCATTGTCATTGAGACTGTTAAGCCCGGAATAAAATATGCACTGCTTGTAGAATGACATAAATAATCACGAACAAAACAAACTACAGAAGGGTGGTTGTGTACAGGGAAGTGGTTGAGAAAGCAATGACTACATGACAGCTATGTTTGATAGCAATGTTACAAACTCACAGAAGTGCCTGACCATGAAGTGTTAATCTTTGAAAATGCCAGTTAAAAAAAAAAAAGTTCAAAACAACTTTCATCTTCTGAAAACTATTGGAGTTCTGAACAAAAGATACTTTGTCTTGTAGTAACTTCTGTGTGTTACTGAATTCTATCTTCTAGCTAGTTTCCCTCTACCCCCAAATGACACTTCACTCTTGAGCAGGCTACAAATTTGATCTTTCAAGATGTCTGCTGCTTTGCATTTGTTCTTAATCCACATCATATATGTCAGTGAACATATGGCTCCAGAGGCAACCAAAAGTTCTTTAGTATTAGAAAGGTTTGGGCTGTCCTGGCTTGTGTTTAGAACCTCGTTCTTCTTTTTGGTTTCTGAGGGTCTCTCTACTTTGCCTAATTGGCACCCACTCCACTATTATTAAATACTGTATATCAATTAGATGTGTAATTGTTTTTAAAGACAGTGGTGCTCTTAGCACTGTACTCCAATGTTTACCGTGTTGGTATGGCAACAGTAATTGATGAATATAACACTGTTTTATTTATTATATACAACTAGCTATTATTGACAAATCTTCAGTTTACACCTTTCCAGATCAAAGTGCTCTGACTGCTTGTATAAAGAAACTTTGGACTCATAAGAAGTTAATTTACTTTACAGGTCTGTATCTCTTTAATTTTTCCAACCAACAAGAACAGGTTAAGCTTTGCTTTCTCTATGTAAGTAATTTCTGAAGTTCAGTTTTAGAAGTACAGCATTTGGGAGGGTCCCCTTTACGATGAAAGGGTAAATGGATCTCTTTCAGTGCATCCTTTTTTTTTTTTGGGTTCCATGGTTTTCTAAGCAACTCCAACAGTTTTATTTCCTTTGCTGGTCAATGATACTTTAGTATCTTATTTGGAGAATTCCAGTTATTTCTATACTTGGTCTTGCCTAAATTAATGAGAAAGCCCACATTACTGAAGAGTTCTTATGCTGGCACATTGTAGGAAATCATATGATGCCCCAAGCATTTTGACATGTCCAGGTTTACACCACACAATGCTAAGTACTCTATTAAATAATTCCTAAATGTAACTTAACTAGCTTCAATACAGGAAGAATCAGCCTGTGTTTGAATTGCTGAAGAAGCCCTTGATGCAGGCAGCAGAAGGTGGTAAATCAGTCCTCATGGGAAATTAAGAATCTCCCTATGAAACAGACAAATGCTCTGAATGACAATATGTAAACTAATTTTGTTGAATTAAGAATGATAACTACTAATGTGAAGTTGAAGTGTACTTGCCAGATTAAACAAGAGGAACACTGCATTCTAGCATATCCTAAAATGGCAATAAAACTGAAGCTGAAAATCATTCATACAAATAGAAGGTCTTCCTAAAGGCTGAAAGAAGGGTGTTAGAGGTACCTTATTATCTAAAGCCCTACCAAGATGGCTTACTGTATTGAATAGCATGACACTGGAATTTCAAAGGGCTCACAGAATGTACTTTAAGTAAACAGACACATTGAAGCCCCATGTCCTTATTTTTCAGTTTTTTAAATGCTAATAGAAATATGTAGATACTGGAGGTTGCCCATACTTACTTACAGCATGGTCACATCCTGGAAAAGAAAAGCTATGAATCTGATTATTGATAGTGCTACAATAATTTGGACAGCTACCATTCATGCTTTACGTGGCCTCCCTGAAGCTTAACCTAGGAGGACTGACACTGTTTATTTGATTTGCCAGTTTAGGTGTATTTCCTGGATACTTTCTCATTTAATGGTTAAGTGAACTGTTCGGCAATAGGATATTAGACTTCTAGACGAGGAACATCTATTCTGACTGTGTTTGCTTTCTGTGTTATTCGGCATGCAGATAGTTCTTAAGATGTTGACTACTGTACCCCTATGTTAAATGCAGTTTATCTTGTTGTTATATTTCTTCTTTCTTTTATTGACAACACATTTTTACTCTTTTTCAAGAGCAGAGTGACAATGTCAGTTTCTTCTTCAAGGAAAGTTATGTTTTCAAGATGTGTGTATTTTTGTTTAGTTTTGTACTCACTTTAATACCCTGGATGGAGGGGATGTTAGTTCTTCAGGTGATTTTTTTTCCTAACTGAATATTTTTGGGCAGGAGTGGTCCAGAATCCTGTGCTCTACTTTCAGGAGCAGTAATGATTGTGATGTTGCCCTTTTTTTTTTTTTTTTTTTTTACAGTTCCTGTTTAATCTGTTTGCTATAGATTTCTAGTGCATTAACAACAAACTGGTAGTTATTTTGGTAGACTTACTGCTAGCAAATGAGCCTGCATATGCAGACCTAGCATATTTCTCTCTCCTCAACTTTGATCGAAAAGATGTTATTTGTACTGTACGTAGTGTACAAATAGCTTTTAACAGTTACTATTTTTACTGTGAGATTTGTGAGACCCCAACAAATACGCCAACTAAAACTCTCACTAAAACTGTAAGTCAGGAAGGGATTGCTTGTACGCCGCCAGTGCAACTGCAAGTTCGGAGGCTCTTGTCTGTCACCCGCTGGTTGATACAGGGAACATTTAAAACCAGCCGCTGACTTGGCCGTGTGTTCACTTGCTGTTTTCTCACTTGTTCATGAAGTCTGTCTACTCTTTTAATATGAGAAGTGAGCGACTACAAAATGACAACACATGCTGGGGTTCCTGAGAGTGCTGAAGAGTCAGCTCCTGTTTGGATAACTTTGAGATGACAATAAAACTGCTTTTTTTTTTTTAGAAATGTGGATTTACTACCTTGACAGTGACATTCACGTCTCTGATGACTATTCCTATGAAGTCAGTAGACGAATTGTGAGAGAATATGGGACATGAGTTCAGTGGAAAGGGGTGTGTGGTGCTTCCGATATCTCTGCAGAAAAATAAAGGTCCAAGTCTTTAGAGCCCATGGTGCTCCCTGTTTTGCTACATGGTTGCTAGACATGGACGCTATCCAGTGACCTGAGACAAAAGACTGGACTCCTTCGGTACGGTGTCTCTTCAGAGAATCCTTGGGTACTGGTGGCTTGAGTTTGTGTTGAATGAGCAGTTGCTCACGGAGTAGCGAATGAGGCACATTACCTGCATTGCGAGGGAGCGTTACTTATGGCACTATGGCCACGTGGCACAATTCCCCAAAGTTGATCCAGCTCACAGGATCCTCATTGTTGAGGGCAAGAGCAGCTGGACCAGGCCAAGGGGATGCCCACATAAACCCTGGTTGGAATAGACAGATGGTCAGTTCATTTGGCGGGGTTGGGTTGGACTTGACCATGCGTCTGCCTGGTGGGTTGCCATCCAGGATCCCAAGCTGTGTTTTCATGTGGTGGGTGCAGCAACGCATTGCATCAATGCATGCTCCCCAACTTGTCCCGAACTGAACCTGGACTTCCCTTCTCTCTTGTGCAAATTTGTTACCCGCATATTATTTATGTACAGTATTTTTCTTATTGCTTTTGATTACAGTTTAACAACAAACAGCAGTTTTTATTTTTCCTGTGTTTTCAGTCAGCTGATTTTGGTAGCAAGCTAGCATACGTAGCAAAAATATGTTCCATGATCCATGTTGTTGTCCTTGTTGTTTAGAATTGTGCTCATGGTTGAAGAGTTTGTTGTACAAACTAACAACGTCAACCATTTTTTTTGCCTTAAGTGAAATTATTTTCACTTTTGTTTCCATCATTATCGTGTCTTAGCAGTGAATCACCACTGCTATTATGCTTAATTCTGGATACCTTGGGCTTGAAATAAAGCATGTTAACTCAGTGTAAACAGAGATACAGCCAAAAGCGCAACAACTTGTAGAGGATGCACGTATGTGACGGAGAATGTAAGAAATAATAGCGTGGGTATTGCACTCTACCTAGCAGCAGAAATGTCAGCAAACTTACACACTGCCTTGAAATTTAAAGTTATGGTATAATTTTTAAATTTTCCCTTTCAACAAAATTCCTCTAATTGCTAAGACTCTATAGTTTCTCTTTTTTCTGCTGTTCTGGCTACATGCCCTGCCCCTCCCCACTTTCTCTTTTCAATGCTGGCAATAATATCCTATGGTTTTATTTTTTAATTAATTTACTCATTTCTTTTTATTTCTGCTACTAATGTCAAGTGTGCATCTCTCCATGGCCGCTGGGTAACTCAACATTTGTGTATTCTTTGTATTAAGATTCCATGATTCAGGTATAACACATTGATTAAAAATTTGAGCATCACACATATGGGAATTTTGCTTTTAAAAATTCTACTTGAAATAGCAAATGCACTCCATGCTAACTTTTTTCTCCTGCTTATTTTGCCTGTTGATAGCATCTGAAGTTCTCAAAGGTAGATACCTTCCTTGATCCAACCTTTTCTTTATCAACCTCTATTTGCTTTCTTTAACTATGTTGGTTGACCGATACTTTATTTTTCGTTGGTTTCATATTTAGAACTACCTTTCTCCTTTCCTCATAAAGATCCTGTATTGAAAACTGAAGATCTTTTGTATTTTGATGCAAACAGTACTGTCATCTAAAAAGTGAAGATGGTTTGAATGTTGTCTGCTGATCAAAATAGTTTTGGAGATATACAGCATCTCCTACTTGGATACAACAACATACAGTGTTTATTGAAAGGTTTCATCATGCGTTGGTGATCTGTAGAGTCAACACCACAAAAATGGTAGTTTCACACATCTTACATGCTGTATCATTAATTTATTCAAAAAGTCTTTCAGTTTATTAATGAAGGATTATTATCTATTTTTGAAACTAGAGTAAACCAAGAAATATAAACTGGCATTCATGGTTCCAACCCATCAAGAAGTTACCTCCATTATGAAATGCAATCATACACAAAAAGAAATATTTCTACTCATGAGAATGGAGAAAATGACAGTTATCAGAGAGGTACTATAGATGATGGATGGCACTGTGGTATAGCAGGTCAGCAGCTCAGAAAAATTGGCCATTTTAATAAATTAATAATGAATGTGCTCTCTCGGGGAGTGGAGCAGTTGTGAGCAACTGTCTATGAGGACTGCTTGTGTCTCTGAGTTGGTGCAAGAGAGAGAGCAGAGGCTAAATAAGAGGAGAAGCAGCAGGCAGGAGAAAGAAAACAAGCCGGTGTAATGAACAGAAGCAGGTGGACAGGATTGAAGCCCTAAGAGGACCGTGTGGCCATCGCTCAAGAAGGGGGCTGTGGGTTGCTCTTAATGAGCAACTTTTAGAGCAGGAGCAAGTACTTTCGCTGGATGGAGCCACTGGCAGCGTTGGAAGTACAGAGTGCCCATACCGAGTGGAGCCAGGATCTGCCAATGGCTTGAGCAGAGCAGGGTTCAAGGTTGCCCGCGGACACTGTGGGATTGGCAGTAAGGACACAGGCCGGATGAGATGGGTGTCTGCACCTGTTGGTCAACACCTCTCTGGGCTGTGAGGTCAGAATAGGATAAGCCAGAGAGGCATTAGTTTTAAAGGCAGGCCCTAGGGCTTGTGGATTTTAAATGAGTTTCCTGCCAGATGGTTTTAACCTCATTTTTAATGGATTTTTCTATTTATGGGATTTTAACCTCAACAGCAGATTATTTATTGACAATCAGTGCATTATACTTTTTGAACACTTATTTCAATAAAAGCTCCTGAACACTTTTCACCATCCCCTTAATTCATGTGTGTTTTGTCCTCATCTGCCTCACTCATTTGGTTACATTATCGACGGTGTTGGGTTCAAGAGGCTCCCAAAAATGAAGAGGGAGCATGAAGCCAACCCGCACTGACACAGGGCTAAATTCATTTCAGCCAGCAATTGCAAAGGGATCAACATTTAAAAATATAAAATAAAATTTGCATTCTCAGTAAACTTTGGTGCGCTTTAGATAAAACTCCAAGGGGCTGTATCTTCCACTCTAGTAAGTGGGATAATTTTGAGATTGATTTATATGAAATTTAAAACTTATCAACTTATGTAATTTAAGAGAAAGCAATGAAGCAAGAAATGTCAGATGAAGTGCAAGCTCTTAGAGACCCCTGTTTCCCTGCAGATTTTATTTATTTATTTATTTTCTCCAGCCGTCTGGAGTTTTTTTTTTGTTTTTTATGTCCACCCTGGCCATCGGACCTTACTCTTATTCTATGTTAATTAATGTTGACTTATTTTATTTTCTGTGTCTTTTATTCTTCTATTCTTCATTATTTAAAGCACTTTGATGTACATTTTTTTTGTATGAAAATGTGCTATATAAATAAATGTTGTTGTTGCCTCATCTTGACTAGCTAAGCTTCATCTCTGTAAAACCTAAAAAAAAACTGCATGAGAAAAAGGCCCATGTACTTAGAATTAAAATTTTAAATGCACATTTGTATGACATATATTCAAACAATATTGTTATATATGAAGTAGTCTAATGTTAATTGGTTAACCACAAAAAAAAAAAAGCATAAGGCCTTGCTTCGCTATATCTTATAAGCACAAAGGTCAGATCATATACCAATGATTGTGTTTGTTACCCGCTCTGTTTGTTCATTGTCTTTCTTTGGAGAATGTGGAGATACTTGAAATCTGTATTTTATTTGTGGTACTTGTTCTAGCCTTGTCTTTTGTTGGTTGAGGCACGGAAGCACTGAGGTTAGCACTAATAGCTACCAGTTCAGATCATATTTTTTGCTTCAATAGCTGGTCCATTATAGCTCACAGACATTTCCCTAGCCTTCAGGTACACTTTAGCAACCATTGCATCATTATAATCCACTCAAAACTAAAATTGTTCCTCTGTCCCCATTTATTGCAATGCATTTTGTGAAATTCAGTGAAGTTCCCAAACATTTCCATGATTTTGTCAAACTCATGGCAAAGTGAACTCTGCAGTATTCACTCATCACTGCTCTTTGTACAAGCACCTTGTTTCTACAAGGATCTATCTGATGGCAGAGTCATGGGCACTGATGTTGGAAAGGTCTTTTAAAATGTTCCTAGTTTATCATTTTCAAAACTTTTTTTTTGAGAGAAAGGCTGGACTGTGACATTTAAAAAGGCTAGTTAATGTCCCAGACTTTCTGATTTTGCCTCATTGAAGCTTCAATGCCTCATAATTTCCTTTGTAACAATTTACAGATTGAGAATGATAAATTAAAAAGGCTTTCAATAACATCTCTAGTACCAAATTGGGTCAGAATTATATTGGGCTAAATCAGGCTTGATTATTAGCCAAAGCTCTCAAACAACCAGTCAGCTAGCACTAATTATCCCTTTAACTGGCTTGAGATGGCCTGAGTTCAGCAGGAGGCAATATGAAATGCAAGTATACTGTACATTTCTTTAATACTTTAAGACTCCATGTTTGAAAACCTTTCATACAAATCAAGTGAAATCTCGATGACATGGGTGTTTTTTTTTTTTCTCTCTTTTGGACACTCCTCAATACAATAGATTGATATGTTCTATGAAAACATTTCCTGAAAGTGTCTGTTAAAGAAACAATGCTGAAGAATCTGACAAGGGCATATATTTTTCCATTGTACTGTAAGATAAACCCATTCTATATTGTATTTTTGTGTTCTGCATTGTCTAGCTAGTGGCAGCATTTTACTTAATTTTTTTCCTGCAATTTCAGCATGTTGCTCAAAATAAACTAAAATATGCAAGTGGGGTTTGCTTCTTTATCAGCCAAATGAAAATGATTTTAATTCCATATTAAATTAAGGCATTCAGTTTTTAACTCTAACCTTTGAAAATATTTAAATTGTTGATAATTACAGCTGTTTATATTGTACCTACACTATGGGGAATTAATACTTCAAACAGAAATGAATGTTCCCAGTTTCCAAGATAACTTAGTACTTTCTGTCTCTTACTATTTACATTTCTCAGACTTCTGGTATTTACATTACTTGGGCTGATTACGTATTCAGTCCTAATTGGCATGTATTAAACCAATTCTAAATATACAGTATAGAAATGCATTGCTTATCAGTACAGAAAAAATGTTCTTTAGTAGTTCCAGGTGTGAAGACTGACAGCTAGGACTTTATCTTTGAGCTAAGCATAAGGGAAACTGAACACAGTGAGTAAAGAATAATGAATTTAGTGTAAACTACCTTGATAATATTTTTGAAATAAAGTCATTTACTTATAAAATATATTAAAAAATTTAAACATGGCCCAGAGAAAACAATCAGGTTTTTTTGCTGATAAACAAAAGGTGATCTCGGGGTTTTATAGCTGCCAAACCTGCAATAGTTTAATCATTTGCATAATTTTTGACAAAGAAAATGATTGATTACAAAATTATGGAAGTATAGTGCTTTGTGTTTTTAAAAAAAGTGTATTTTCAGTAGTGTTCTCTTTGATAGGCTGCTTTAATAAAAACAGAACTCATAATAAACCAGACCTTTCAACATCCATGTCATATATTATACACTTCTATTTCAATCCAGGTAACAAGTGAGAAAGACATCCAAACAGCTGTCAGATAACATATTGAAATTTTCAATTTCATCAGGAAACATTCGAGAAAATTAATAAAAACAGAGTTAGACAGGGAAAGGGAAGAATAAGGCAAGATTTGCTAAGAAAGGTGTAGATTAGCATGAAATAATAAACTGTGGGCATGCAGGCCCAGTTTTCTGGGAAAAAATAATATGAAAAAGGTTTTGTGCTCAGAAGCTCATAGGACCTATGTACCATGCTGTATACTGTATAACTATAATGCTTTGCAAAGTACATTATACCCATCATCTTGTGCATTACCTTTCAACTAAAATGTCAGGTTTAAATATCAATATATTATAAAATGTTAGGGTTTCACAGAACTCTGTTCATTAACTCTGCTTGTATGTGCCTTTTATGTCTTCAGCAATAGCAGCTGGAGTAGCTAAGCAGAAATATGCTGAAAAAGCAATGAAGAAAAAGAAATCGGCAGATGAGGGATTAGTTAGATAGGACACTCTATAATATTCTCTGATGCCCTTGTAGCAACTATGCAACGCTTAGTAAAATGAAAAATGAAATGCAAATTGTAGCTTAAAGTATTACATACATTCAAATATTGTAATACTTTTTCCTATGGAAAATAAGTTACTATAATATCTTTAAACATGCAAGGTAAATGTTACTATTTCTTCAATTTGCAAGATCTTCCTCTATATAAGGGATTGACTATAACACTGTTAAGACACAAACAAAAATAAGTTAAAGTTACTAAGCCTCTAAGCTCCAACTTTCTTGAGTAAACGAATTCTTTACCTTAGGTAAATAATATACTTGTTGAATCAACTATCACTTTTAGAACTTTCAGATGAAAAATGTTATCTGAAACACACTTAGACCTTGAATGTTAAACCTCCCACAAAGTTTTAATCTGGTAAATGTACAAGCACCTGCAATATAAAAGCCACTGCTGTACAAGTGTTACAATTTCGTCCATGCAAACATACCACATCAATGCAGAACATATCTTGCAGGGTAAGAGCCAGAGCTCACATCTGTTTCAACATAACGACTACACAGACATGGACTCTACTCTATGCACAGCAGTTCTTCAGGATGCTTGAATGGAAAGTCTTCAAGGGTGAAGACAAAAGATTAAGATGAGCTCTTCTGCACAGCACTGTACACGCTATCACAGAAGGAAGGCACCAGTCATCAACACGTCTGATATACTGACAAGAGACAACTTCCTGCTATGTGTTACCCCCGCCGCCCCGTTCACCCTCAATGGCCTCCATTTAGTCACAACCGGGTCACCGCTTGCAGCATTACCAGCCGCCCAACGAGAATGAACAGGACAGTCATGTGTGGTGGGCGCGCAGTGAAACTGCTTGCCGCCGGAAGCCGCCCGCGGGACACTACACTGCGCGAGCAGCGAAATTGCCCCCCCTCCAGCCTTCATCCAGCCACTGCTTGCAGCATTCCCAGGTCAAAGATGACGGAGCGGCAGTTACTGAGGCGCATGCATCGTGGCTGCGGCCCCATTCGTATGTTGTAGGTCAGATGTCCGTAACCTGGGGAATACCTGTACTTTATTATTACATTTATGCCTATACATACTTATCTAAATGTATCAATGTAATCTATGATTGTTAGAAAAAAATAATTATATACACACATACATGTGTGTAGAATTTTGTATAAGGGCCCACACACCTGCTTTGCACCGGGGCTCAGATTTTCTCTCCGCGGCCCTGGTGCTGGGCACTTTCAAAGTTCCTGTTCACTTATCTCCAGTATGCAAGAAATATGAATGAGATACACATGAGCTGTTTGTGCTCTTTGCACTTACTCTTTGTTATTTCTAGGAGTAATTCAAAAGCCTTAAATTCAAATGGAGAGAGAGAGAGAGAAAAAAAAAAAATCACATTTTAGATTATTTCTCAGGCATCTGCACTTTGTTGTCATTAATTTAACTGTCACTTCACGCAGGAGAAGTCCTTCTTGAAAATAAAACCATTTTTGATGCACTGATACAGGGCTTCACTAGATCTACATACCTTAACACAATGTCGGTGCTGATGAATCACTTGTGCTTTAAAAAAGTCATTTGGCAATTAAGCAACATAAACCTTATATAGTTACTTAACTGGCGGAATCTCTACTGATATACAAAGTAAGGTTTATTTGTAGCTTGGCAAAAGTGCCAAGAGTCTGCAAACTGGTGAAAAGCGAAACTGCTAATGTTTTGTTTTGCATTGTAAAATATCTCCCACTCTCCCTTCATTCTCCTTCTCAAAATAGATAGTTGAAGGATAACACTCTGTTTTTGACATGCCAACTCTATATATAATCTTCATTTGGGTCTTGATCTTTGTTTGTCCGCGAATGAATTAGAAGAAGCACTAGATGGCAGTAGAGAGACAGCTAAAACATAGGCATTGCATTAAGAATTTCCTCCAGGCTTATACTACTGAAGACTGTAGTACGCCAGTCACACCTCAAAACACAGACATTCAAACTAAACAAATTGTTGTGCTTTAAATTAACTAAAGAGATCTTCATCTTTGTCCGCAAATTCCATGCATGCGTAGACCACCTTCCAGTTTAGTACGTTGTTGTTACTCACAGATGTCAACAATGTGTTAGAATAACGAAAGCGGTGGTGGACATTGTTACGCTGATTAGCTCCTGAGGCCTGGTTAGAGAATGAGATTGCCGAAGATAAAAGGTACATGCCTACGTAACATATGAATGAAAGAAAGACAGTGGGTAAAATGAATGACAACGTAACAGCACGTTCCGAAAAATTATTATTTTTACGTTGTAGCCGGCGAGTGCTGCGCATTTCACAGTTGTACATGCTCACAAGTCAGTGAAGTGATCTCTATTTATGCTTTAAAGAGCCTGGATACCTATGTGTCCCCCTTTAATAACCATTGCTCCGTGTATATTGCCTTACTCTTTGGATTGCCACAAAGCAACCTGTGAGATTGGAAAAAGGTTAAGAAGACATCGTGCGAGGAAACGACAGTGTCCTGAAAACGAGACGGACTGTGAATGGACAGAAACAGAAATGTTCCTACACCACCACATAATTATGATTCGGATAGTGATTCTGAGTGGGCCGTTCCTATCAAATCAATATCCAAGGGTTTTCTTTTTTAATTTTGTTTCTCTTATAAAAAAACCATAATGCTGTGCGACGTAGGGCCCAGTTCACGACTGGTAGCCGCGTTTAAACAGGGAGCCCTTCACAGACAACTTTTAACACGCGCAACGTAGTTGGCACATATGGTATATATATATATATATATATATATATATATATATATATATATATATATATATATATATATATATATATATATATATATATTTATTTATTTATTTATATGGCTCATAATCTAGCGTAGAGTATACACGAAGAAGTCTGCAATATGCTAAAAAAATTCAACAATCCTAAAAAGTTCACTGAAGGATATTCTGCAGTATCTCAAATACACAACAGTTCGTATTATAAGTAATGATAAAGAATGAACGACTTTTCTTCCAGAACTAGATATGCAATAACACCTTATTAAATTTGTAGAAAAAACAAATAACCTCAAATTACCTAATTACACCACTGGCCATTTTCTTAATAGGTTAAAGAATAATTAATGAATGAGGGGTTTCTTAACTGTTATACTTTATGTAAACACAAATCTTAAACTGAGCATTTGTCTACTGACAAATTTTTCTAAATACATTTGTAAATGGCTTTAACCCTTTCAAGGCAAAAGACAGAGTGTTCATTTTGTATAATTAAAAAAAAAAACTCAAGTTATCATAAACTTTCATAAACCTTGGATGAACAGTTTCAACTTTAGAACAGGAACAGAAGAAAGATTTACATCAATGAATAGATGATTTGTAAAAATATGAAGAATGATATATTGGTTACTGACTAATTATAAAATGATACCAATACCTAGATTATCATTAAATTACATTTACTTTGTGTTCATGAAATAATCTTTTAAGTAATGAAAACAATTTATAATAAGTTTCATGAAGTTATTAAGCAAACAGTTTGCTTTAAGTCCGATTAGGCTGAACTGCCCCTTAAAGAGAGTATTAGAATTCAGGTATTTTAAATTAAAACAGAAAAAAGACAATCATTGAACATAATATTTAAGACTAAGATTTAATGAGGATTACAGAAATGGGTAAAAATCAAATTTACCATACAGCACAATAAACCAAAAAAGGTAGGAATGCATGTATTTGCGGAGTTTTCCTAAAACACTTAATCAAAAAATGTATAGTTTTGGCAACAAATATGTGCACAACCATTTCAAAAAACATGGTCACTCCAGGCCAGTGCTAATAAGGAGTATTAAAAACATGTGGACCTTCTTAAACCTTCTAGTCCTCCAGAACTTGTGTCAACAAAAATGCATCAGCTCAAACTCCAGTAAGAAGCATGTTAAAATGATTAATGGTCAAAAAGTTGCGCCAGACTTTACACATAAATAAATATTTCAATAACTTACATTTGGCAAAACTCTACTTTTATAGCTAGTGCCCAGTCTATGGAAACAGGCAAATGTCATTTCACTAGCAAAAATTACAAATCCAGATAAATTAAATTGTGCAGAAAGTGATGGGTTCTGAATACTTTATGAATTCATGGTAAATATTCTTGTTTAGAACACAAAATGTGAATTGGCCCAAGATAGGATGGCATTCAATTTGTATGCGCACGTGGTTTCTGAAAACCAGCTTCTTTATCTTAAGCCTACAATTAGCCCAAAAACCTTTATACACTTCTTAAAACTGGCGGTAGAGGACAAGACAATTGAACATTAGAGAAGAATAGCATTTAGCTTAGCTCTTAATGTTGGCAGCTGTAGAAACAAGTAACAATCATAACCATGAGAACAGCAATGTCTATCATAAGAAGAACAAGTACCAGTTTGGCTTAGCTCTTCAACTGTTCCCAATTGACTTGGTATGGAAAAAATGTCTTAAAACTTGATGGCTTAATGACTTCTAACAAGACAACTTCGATGCTAACAAATGAAGACAAAGCAGATAATTAGACATAAATCACTTGCAACGAGTGCAGAATGCAGCTGCTAGAATCCTAACTGGGAAAAGAAAATCCGAACACATTTCTCCAGTTTTGATGTCACTACACTGGTTGCCTGTGTCTTTCAGGATTGACTTTAAAATACTGCTTATGGTTTATAAAGCCTTAAATAATCGCGCTCCATCTTATATATCGGAATGCCTGACACATTACATTCCAAATCGTAACCTCAGATCTTCAAATGAGTGTCTCCTTATAATTCCAAAAGCTAAACTTAAAAAAAGTGGTGAGGCGGCCTTCTGCTGTTATGCACCTAAAATCTGGAATAGCCTGCCAATAGGAATTCGCCAGGCAAATACAGTAGAGCACTTTAAAACACTGCTGAAAACACATTACTTTAACATGGCCTTCTCATAACTTCAATTTAACTTAATACTGATACTCTGTATGTTCAATTCTTCATAATAACTATTCACAATGGCTCTAAAATTCGTACTGACCCCAATTCTCTCTTCTGTTTCTTTTTCTGGTTTCTTTGTGGTGGCGGCCTGCGCCACCACCCTACTCAAAGCATCATGATGCACCAACATTGATGGACTGAAAGCCAGAAGTCTACGTGACCATCATCTTCAGGTCCTTCCATGAAAACCCTAAATACAAAGAGGACTGTTTGATTTATGTTTGGTCGATTGCCCAGAGGGGACTGGGCGGTCTCGTGGTCTGGAACCCCTACAGATTTTATTTTTTTTCTCTTCTTGGAGTTTTTTTTTTTTTTTCTGTCCACCCTGGCCATCGGACCTTACTTATTCTATGTTAATTAATGTTGACTTATGTTTATTTTTAATTGTGTCTTCTATTTTTCTATTCATTTTGTAAAGCACTTTGAGCTACATTTTTTTGTATGAATATGTGCTATATAAATAAATGTTGATTGATTGATTGATTGATAGATATAATCAACAGGCTGTGGTACCTTCCTCTCTTACCTAACTTAAATATTATTTATACCTTTGCTCAATAAGTAAAACAGTTCCAAATACCGTCTTTACTCGGTTTATATTTTTCTGGACAGTTAAATTAAAAACAAAATGCATAACTAATTAAAGAATAAGTCAAAGAGATATAGTTATTGATTATATTTTCTGCCAACCACAATTATATCTTCCCCAGACTAAACCAGGACACTATTTAATATAATAATCTATTTAAAAATCATTGAGAATTTAAATCAGTGTTCAAATAGAAACTTTTCTGCAATTAGAATTTTTAATTAGACATTTAAACTATTTCAACTGAGATGATAAATCACACATTTACCACATTCAATGCAAGAAAACCATTAGGATATAACATTTATATTTTAAGATTTAACCAAAATGGAAAAATTTATCTACATATTTAGAAAGTTTTTTTTAAATGATGTTTTATTTTTCATTATTATAATTACAAGAGCAGTGAGTTTCATATGTTAAGGAATGTTTCAACAAGTGTAGTACCGAAACAGGTGGGGAGGTGGGGTGGCTGGATTTTTTTCTGTTCATCTTTGAGTGGAATTATTTGTGGAATTGGTTTAATTATTTGGCTTCAAACCAGGCTATGGTTTATTCAAAGGTGCTTTCATTTAAACTTATATCTTTGAACGGTACCAATAAATAAATCTTTCAAAAAAAATAAAAGATGTTGTGCTTCCCTTAATCACTGATTGAAAACTTTTTTACTATGTCTTATTTTTTACTATCAAAATTGGACCTATACTTTGTCGATTGATGTTGTGATGCTGTATACCACGATTCTAATTTATTTGGCCATAAAGGAGATTTTACAAACAAAACTAAACAACGATCCCACCATAACAGCACGAACAAAGCTGGCCATGAAGGACATAATAAATTTAATATCACTTCACCAGAAAATTCACTTCTGTTTTAATGGAATACACTTAAGACAGAAAGAAGGCATGCCAACTGGATCTCTGTTATCAGGACTCTTAGCTGAACTGGTTATGCTATGATTTGAAAGCGTGGTTCTAACTCACACCCAAACTTTAGTTATATTATGCCGACAACACATTTGTAATATTAATCAAATAATCGTATTATTATTCCACAGTCCAGAAAAGGAAATAAAGAGAGAAAAAGAATTTTGCACTGATTGAAAATTGGGTTTACTTGCCTGTAGCTGTGGTGCTTGGAGGGCACTGAAAAGGAACAGCAAGAATAAAAAATATTCTTTGTGCTTTTACCTAGTGTCCAGCTTGTCTGTCTGATGGGTTTAAGAGGCATCAATAACCCCTAGTGTCCACATCTGGTGTAGTTGGCAGGATACTGGCTGTCAATTTGGCATAAAACCCAACATTAATTCATGGACGCAACCAGAGAAGCAGCACTGCGTCACAAGTGAGCCTGCGGAAAACCCCTATACTGATTTGTCATGGGGAATAAAAGGGAAAAGCAGACTGATATCACCGGGAAAAATCCAGTGCTCAAGATCGTCTCACTCAGAGAAGAGACGGGGAGCGGCTGTAATTCGTGAGAAGGAAAAACTCCAGTTGACGGCGTCCAGGATAAGGTACGGGGAGGGGATCGAGAGGTTCCTCGTGCTCGTATCTCATAGAAGAGGGCCATCTGGAGGTTCGGTGAGGAGTCGTACTCAGTCCAGAAGATGATAATGGCCTACCCAATAGATGTCAGAGCGCTGAAGACTTCAGCCTTTGCCTTACCGGTGAGGAACCTACATGTGAGAGAGAGAGAGGTGATGACCGAGGGCCCGGTTGAAGGATCGGATGAGTCGGAGCAGTAGGGTAGTGCTGGCTTCCAGGTTGTCCCGACCCTTGAGATATCGGCGCCAGTCACTCTTAAGTATAAAACGGTGCAGGCAGTAAGGGGTCTCTCTCTCTTGCTCATATAGAAACCCAGACTGTTAGTAAACCCCAGATAAAAAAGGAGATCGAAGGAGAAAAATGGGGATCTCCTAATATTGCAGCGGACCGAGGAGTGGAGCAGGCTTTTCCAGTTTGTTTCCAAACCTGCAGGGCACAAACATCAGGAGGGAGGTGGCTGTGTTATGAATGCCACCGGCTGGGCCACTTATGGAGAAAATGTCTTTCAGAACTGGGGAGGATGTTTAAAGGAAACAATGGTGCAGAATCTCCCCACAGTTCTCTTAATTTCTTCTGTTTTAGGACAAAGCCACAGTCCGGCCAATGTAGACAGCCTTTCCCGGAAAAAGTTAACCCTTGTGGGACCGGAAGTTTTTCCCTACAGGGCTCAGATGAGGGAGGGGCAATATAACAGATGGCCGGCAGCTCAACCTGGCAAGCGGCCAGAGAGTGGAAGGATGGGGGAAGGCAGCTACTTAAGGACACTGCCTTCCCCAAGATGCTAGATGGCAGTTTCCCTGGACTGCGGTGGTGCCCTGGATTCCCACAAGGAACTATCGGACATGGAGTTCAGCATCACAGTCTTTCTGGGTACCATGGGTGCTGCCAGGAGACGTTGTGGGACATTGGGAAACAAGGTTCTCACTTAGCCCAGAAGAACTAGAAGGTCACAGGAACAAAAGCCCAGAAGTACTTCTGGGCCAATTAAAACTTGAGTTCTTCCTCTGACCCAGAAGTGCTGGCAGGTCACTTCCTTGGTCAGGAACTATATAAAGGACTGATGAAAACCCAGCAAGTGAGCCTGAGTCAGGAGGAGGTGGACAACGCTTGCTGGGAGGTGCGGAGGAGGAAACAAAGAAAGAAAAAGAATATTGTATTGATTGAGAATTGGGTTTACTTGCTTGTAAACCTGTGGCACTTGGCGGGCACTGAGAAGGAAGAGAAAGAATATAAAACGTTTATATATATATATATATATATATATATATATATATATATATATATACATACACACACATATATATATATATATATATATTTAGTGAGGAACATAAGTATTTGAACACCCTGCGATTTTGCAGGTTCTCCCACTTAGAAGTCATGGAGGGGTCTGAAATTCACATTGTAGGTGCATTCCCACTGTGAGAGACAGAATGCAAAAAAAAAAAAAAAAAATCAGGAAATCACATTGTATGATTTGTACAGAATTTATTTTTATTGCACTGCTGCACACCTGGCAATCTGCAAGAATTCTGACTCTGCCTTTAAGAAGTCCACCTCTACTCCACATAGTAATCTTAATTAGTAGCACCTGTCTGAGCTCTTTAAAGACACCTGTCCACCATATACGTATGAGTGAGTGAGTGAATCAGTAAGTGAGGGCTTTGCCTTTTATTAGTGTGTGTATATATTATATATTTTATCTACAGTGGTGTGAAAAACTATTTGCTCCCTTCCTGATTTCTTATTCTTTTGCATGTTTGTCACACAAAATGTTTCTGATCATCAAACCCATTTAACCATTAGTCAAATATAACACAAGTAAACACAAAATACAGTTTTTAAATGATGGTTTTTATTATTTAGGGAGAAAAAAAATCCAAACCTACATGGCCCTGTGTGAAAAAGTAATTGCCCCTTTGTTCAAAAATAATCGAACTGTGGTGTATCACACCTGAGTTCAATTTCCGTAGCCACCCCCAGGCCTGATTACTGCCACACCTGTTTCAGTCAAGAAATCACTTCAATAGGAGCTGCCTGACACAGAGAAGTAGACCAAAAGCACCTCAAAAGCTAGACATCATGCCAAGGTCCAAAGAAATTCAGGAACAAATGAGAACAGAAGTAATTGAGATCTATCAGTCTGGTAAAGGTTATAAAGCCGTTTCTAAAGCTTTGGGACTCCAGCGAACCACGGTGAGAGCCATTATCCACAAATGGCAAAAACATGGAACAGTGGTGAACCTTCCCAGGAGTGGCCGGTCGACCAAAATTACCCCAAGAGCGCAGACACGACTCATCCGAGAGGTCACAAAAGACCCCAGGACAACGTCTAAAGAACTGCAGGCCTCACTTGCCCCAATTAAGGTCAGTGTTCACGACTCCACCATAAGAAAGAGACTGGGCAAAAATGGCCTGCATGGCAGATTTCCAAGACGCAAACCACTGTTAAGCATAAAGAACATTAGGGCTCGTCTCAATTTTGCTAAGAAACATCTCAATGATTGCCAAGACTTTTGGGAAAATACCTTGTGGACTGATGAGACAAAAGTTGAACTTTTTGGAAGGCAAATGTCCCATTACATCTGGCGTAAAAGGAACACAGCATTTCAGAAAAAGAACATCATACCAACAGTAAAATATGGTGGTGGTAGTGTGATGGTCTGGGGTTGTTTTGCTGCTTCAGGACCTGGAAGGCTTGCTGTGATAGATGGAACCATGAATTCTACTGTCTACCAAAAATCCTGAAGGAGAATGTCCGGCCATCTGTTCGTCAACTCAAGCTGAAGCGATCTTGGGTGCTGCAACAGGACAATGACCCAAAAACACACCAGCAAATCCACCTCTGAATGGCTGAAGAAAAACAAAATGAAGACTTTGGAGTGGCCTAGTCAAAGTCCTGACCTGAATCCAATTGAGATGCTATGGCATGACTTTAAAAAGGCGGTTCATGCTAGAAAACCCTCAAATAAAGTTGAATTACAACAATTCTGCAAAGATGAGTGGCCCAAAATTCCTCCAGAGCGCTGTAAAAGACTCATTGCAAGTTATCGCAAACGCTTGATTGCAGTTATTGCTGCTAAGGGTGGCCCAACCAGTTATTAGGTTCAGGGGGCAATTACTTTTTCACACAGGGCCATGTAGGTTTGGATTTTTTTCTCCCTAAATAATAAAACCATCATTTAAAAACTGCATTTTGTGTTTACTTGTGTTAAATTTGACTAATGGTTAAATGTGTTTGATGATCAGAAACATTTTGTGAGACAAACATGCAAAAGAATAAGAAATCAGGAAGGGGGCAAATACTTTTTCACACCACTGTATACTAATAAAAGGCAAAGCCCTCACTCATCACTAATTCTCCAACTTCCCGTGTAGGTAGAAGGCTAAAATTTTGCAGGCTTATTCCTTACAGCTTACTTACAAAAGTTAAGCAGGTTTCATTTCGAAATTCTACATGTAACGGTCATAACGGTCGACAACATCTGCCATGTTGAACTTTCTTATTTCTGGCCCCATCTTCATGAAATTTGGTTGGCGGCTTCCCTGCGCTAACCGAAACAGATGTACGTACTTATTTCGATGGTATGATGCCACTGTCGGCTGCCATATTGAACTTTCCAACGTCACTAATTTTACAACTTCCCATGTAGGTAGAAAGCTGAAATTTGGCAGGCTCATTCCTTACAGCTTACTTACAAAAGTTGAGCAGGTTTCATTTCGAAATTCTACGCGTAACGGTCATAACGGTTGACAACGTTCGCCATGTTAAACTTTCTTATTTATGGCCCCATCTTCACGAAATTTGGTAGGTGGCTTCCCTGTGGTAACCAAAACTGATGTACATACTTATTTCAGAAGTATGATGCCACTGTCGGCCGCAATATTGAACTTTTCAATGGTCTTTGTTACTTATGGGCCCCATCTTCAAGAAATTTGGTACGCGGGTTCCCAACGCTAACTGATTCCTACTTACGTACATATATATGTCCATAGCCTGCAGCTCGGTCACTGTATGAGGCGGCATTGGGTCACCATACATATGGGGTATTATACATACGGATAGTATCAAATTATATATATATATATACACAATATATATATACACAATATATATATATATATATACACAATATATATATACACTATATACTATATATACACATATATATATATATATATATATATATATATATATATATATATAAAATATAAATATAAAGATGGATACAGATATACATACTGTGTATTAAAAAACTCAAATTTGGCAGGACGGTGCATCTATTGCAACTGAAAGAAAGACTATCCCGAAATCTAACAAATTATTTGTCTGATTTAATTGAAATTTGGTCACATTATAAAAAAAGAAAATTTTTTTTTATTTTATTTGTCGGTATAATGCTGTACCAAGTAAGGTATTCTCAAGGAGGCAAGTCCTATTTTCACCTGAACAGTGACTGTGTGAAGAAATGGAGCATGCAGTTTATGCCAATGTGCACCTCATACAAAAAACGGCCACTGACCAAAAGGAAGCTGTAATTGTGCAGAGAATAGGGATTGCTGGTGAGTAAAAAAGGGAGGCTGTCCTGCAAAGGAAAAAAAGACAAGGTGGCAAACTGCATCAAAAACGTGCTATGAAGTGAAGTGGAGAAATGAAAGTTAGGCAAAGCTCAAAGACTTATAAATTGGCTTTCTTGGTTACACACAATACTCTCTATTCTGTCAACTCCTTCTTAGTCCTCAAGGTGCAGTATAAAATACATACAAATTCAAGCTGGACTTAATTTTCAAGCATTCTTTTATATACATACACTTAAAAAAAAATACACATATTGGTATGTGCACACAAACCTACTAAAATCTCATAATACTTGCCAACCTATTTCTTGTTATTCCCTTAGGAAAAGAAAAAAAATTAAGTATATAAGGCTGTATTTCCCCTTGTCAATAAGGCAAAACAGATTCTTTGAAGCTCAAACGTGTCAAAACTATTTAGAAAGTTAACAGCTATTAGAATAATCTTTCTATATATGCAGTCATCCTTTTTATTTTATCCTGTTTAGAGCCAAAGGAGGAAACATACAATGTACAACACATTCAAAAGTCCCCTTGATGCTTCCAGCCCAAAATAAACAATTTCAAATAGTAAAATTCAATTCAACTGTTTCATGGATTTATATTGTAGGTTATCATTTAGTAATTTGTACACTAGGAGAACATAAATGTGGTGCTGCTTCACAGCTCCAGGATAGTGGGTTCAAATTCTAACTCTGGAGTCTGAAAGTTGTGCTCAAGCCTGCATAGACTTTTGCCAGATACTCTGGCATTCCAACCATATGCTACCTGTAAGGTTATCTGGCAGCTCTACAATGCAGTCCAAATATTCAGTCTGTAAGTTGAGTTCCACCTTGAATTAATGTAATGTGTGAATATTAGGCTTTATAAACAGAAGTGCACCAATAGTACCCAGTGGAACCTATACAGAGCCATACTCTATAAAATGGGTCTTAAACTTTTTTTTTGTGACTCAGTTTTGCCTATTATGTGTTTTTGCGACCAGTAACTGTAGCATACCCCCCAAACATCGTTCATTTCACTCTTGGATAATTGCCACAAAACATCATGCTTTATGTGTTTGCCCTTGAAGATTCGCCAATGAATGGCCTCCATGGGAATTATTTGAGCCATGCAAGCAGCGAACCATTGCATGACTTTCTGCAAACCCTTTCTCATTCACTTCAATTGTAATGAACAGCTTTGTGCAACTCAGCTACTTAAGTCTCACAACCTGGGTTGCAACCCATAGATTAATTAAAAACTGCTCTATACTGTCCACCAAACACTCATAATCAGTATTTCTGTAATTACTGCAATTGGCGGTCTTGAGTATAACACAAATATTCTACCCTGAGGTGTATAAAGCAGAAAATTAGGAGCAAATATATTATCAGCATTAAGAAGGAAAACATACAACATGAAAATAGCTCAGTGACTGGAAGAAAGACACATTTTCACAACTTGCACAGGGATTGGGACATACAGTCATGTTCCATTGCGTTCTATAGGTAATCTGTGGTCCTGATGAGAAAACTGATCGCTGCACATACAGCACATATGCACCTTTTTCATCCTCTGTTCTTACAGGTTTATGCATGGGATTCCAGCTTCCTTCGACTAAGACTGTCAAGCGCAGATCTGAACTGGAAATATATTTGAATGTTTCTACATTTTGAATATTTAGAATTGAATGGTTCAGATCTCTCCGTGCATGTTCCTTTCACACCAGAGACACAACTCTGAAAATTAATCTTGATGTGTATAATCATGTTCCTCCAGCTAACTAACAGATCTGTGTACTTCCTCCCATACACTACAAGAAGTTTTCGCAGTTCATGTGTGTAGGCCGCAGTAAATATTTCAGTTCATCACTGTGTGATGTGTACTTAATAAGCTTTGCCTTCACATAAATAAGCCTGCTTATGAAATAATTGCTTCGTATAGAATACATATTTTCTGTGATTATTATCAATAAATTGCAGCGATCACTTTTCCTTTTTATTATGCATTGTGTTGCATTTGTTTTCATTCTTGTGCTGTTTAAACCCATGAGAAAGTATTTTTTAGGCTCTGCTGGGAGAAAGGACTAGACAGTAGATTGTTTTAGAAAAACTTCTATAAACAAAGGGAAACTCCCAGTTAGGCACCGATTGGTTTATTTTGACAAACCAATGTTATCTTAATGTTGCCAAAAGTGTTAACACATCCTAGCATGTTGAGACCTCACACCCACTGGACACTGAACATACTGAAGCAGCACAGCTGTTTTTCTGCGCAGCCCTGGGAGTTTTTGAATTGGTGCATAGGCATGTCTTTAGGCAGGTGTACTGAAAATTACAAAACAGAAATGGTAGATTATAGTAATGGGAAATTAAATACATAAGGCAATCCTATTTGTAGCATCAGCCATTGTATTTGACCCTGAAGGGTACTAGGGTGATGGGTAATTTATTCAATTCTAAAACCTGGGGGTTGGTGGCAGGATTGGCACTCCAGCCACTGTAAAAACCCTCACAGTGTTCCAGTGTGGTGCTGATGTGTCACCTTTTGCACACGGCTGCACTTGGTTCTCAATCAGGGTAGTTTGCCATCTGGTGGGTGTGGCAACACACTGTAATCAGCACATGCTTCCAACCTCTCTCTTTCTCCCTCTAACATAATTTTGACAAATATATACGCACTTAATGGGGATGATAGAAATTTTATTCAAAACATTTTTTAATCCATTCCCCAAATGAACAATCAAAACTAAAATGGCTAAAGATTTTAATTGCATTTTAGCTGCAGAAACAAAAACATATATCACAAGACAATCACACAGTTTGAAATCAATCAAAATTTAACGGATCCATGGAGATTCTTAAATCTAAATTCAAGAACATATCCCTTCTTCTCAGCAGTAAATCACAACTACTCAAGAACTGATTATTTCTTCATTGATCATAATGAATTATGAATAATCTATTTCACATTAGGAAATCACATTAGAAAATCTTGAATGTTATGTTATGTATTATTGTTATCTTTTATCTTAGAGCTTGAATTATTTAGCTCTAACACATTTTGTAACTTGTATTTTAAGTTACTGCTATTAGCAGATGTGAAATTTACTAAAATACCTGGGAGTGCAGCTGAATGACAAATTGGTCTAGATTGCCAATACTGATGCCCTGTGTAAGAAAGGTCAGAGCCGACTATACTTTCTTAGAAGGTTGGCGTCCTTCAACATCTGCAATAAGATGCTGCAGATGTTCTACCAGACGGTTGTGGCGAGTGCCCTCTTCTATGTGGTGGTGTTGGGGAGGCAGCATAAAAAAGAAGGACATCTCACGCCTGGACAAACTTGTTAGGAAGGCAGGCTCTATTGAAGGAATAAAGCTGGACAGTTTAACATCTGTAGCACAGCGACATGCACTAAGCAAACTCCTGTCAATCAAGAAGAATCCACTGCTTCCACTTAACAGTGTTATTTCCAGGCAGAGGAGTAGCTTCAGTGACAGGAGATCTTTCCTGCCCCACACTATGCGACTCATGCTAACATTATTCAAAGTTATTGTCTGTTTTTACATGCATTTTTATTACTCTTTAATTATTATTTTTTTTTGTATTAGTATACTGCTGCAGGATTATGTGAATTTCCCCTTGGGATTAATAAAGTATCTATCTATCTATCTATCTATCTAATTACATGTGCAAACAAATTGAATATATATTGGAGACTAAGGCATTCTCAGATGTTTCTGCAAGAACACTTTAGGAAACTTTGAAGGTGCTTAAGAGGAAAGATTATTTAATTTCTCTTTCAAAAAAATTTAATTGAGAGACCTAAAAGGCATCAAACTTAATTATTGAGATTTCCAGAATAAATCATGAATACAACACATATCCAAATGTGGCACTTTACAGGAAAACACAAACTCTTCAATCAGAATTTAAAATTTTGACATAAAAAAATGAACAAGTGGATGTTTGCAAAGCAATATCAGAAAATGATAAACTAGAGATAAAAATCACAGACCATAAAAATAACACATTTAAGCAGTATTATAACTTCTTATATTCCAACTTAGTTTAACACTAAAATTACCAATGCCTAAGAAAAAACTGAATTCTGGCCCACCTTAAATCTGTTTGCACCTCTCTGTCGGTGTCTTTGTGTTGTAAATGTGTCGATCAACACAAGCAGTAAGCAGCCTGCTATCCCATCCCCCCACCAATACAGAAAGGGCAGAAAGTTCTCTCAGCTCAAGTCAGTTTACCTGCGTGTGAGTTGCCTGGAGTTGTATAGGGTAAATAATATATCGTTATTTGGAATACAATACATGCATTTCATGTGTGTTCCGTGTCTACAACAACCTATGTAAACACATCGTTAAAACAGAAATATTTTTCATGTTTTAGTAATAACTAGGCTCACTCACTTTTTAAGGTGTAGATCAATTTGATATTTTATACAAACTCATTCATTTTGTTATATTGCATTTGAGCGGTATTACTTTAATACTCATAGTTTCTGTTATTTTTGTGATGAAATTTAAACTTTTTTTCTATATTGAGGTCGCCCTTTTGAACCCCCCTGATATTTACTACACGGTGAGGCATTTGTACTCCTTCAACATTAATTATTTCCAGAGATATAATTTTGTCTGTTTTTCCAGCGCATCGCGCACAAAAGCAAGGGAACGATGGGAGCACCAGAACTCTGCTCACATCATGTCTCTTCGTACCGCAAGCTGCAAGTAGTAAATCTGTGATAAGCGGAATACCGCTACGATTTCCACTCACAGGACGGAAGGACAATCCCGACCACTTTTATATAGTAAGAAAGAAGAAGAAGATATCGCACAGTCTGGAGTAGAAAATCATCTATTATCTGGAAAAACGAAACTACAAATCCCATAGTGCATTGCGAAATTGACGGGGTGTGTGTGAAACTCCGCGCCTGCGTAGCACTCACGGGACGGAAGGACAATCCTGACCGCTTTTATATAGAAGGATTGACAAAATGTAGACATGAACTGTATAATGTGTGAAGCCTGTAGTCCAAATATCAAACATTTTTACAAAAGGTACAAGTATAACATAACAAGTGCGTTTTTATTCAAAAATATAACTATAGAAAAAGAACTCACATTAGGGTGCGACATTGACATTGTGATTATTAACAGGACTTTGCACAATACCATGGCGAGCTCTGTAAGCCATGCTGTTTCGTTGTAGGACAGGTGTGGGGCAGACTGACTGGCAGGATGACAACCGACCTGTTGCTGCATTCAAACAGTGCCATCTTTCGCCTTTACTCCTGGTGCAGCTGCGTTGTTCTTATATGATCAAAAATCTTTGAATGCTTGTCAGACAGCCTTGGTGTTACAATAACTCCTAATCCATTAAATAGCCGTGTTAGGTGTACTCCCAGATGAACTTAAAGTGATTTTAATTGCCTATGCCATATTACTAGCACACAGACTTATCCTGCTTAACTGGAAGAATCCCAACCCACCTTTTATACTGTAACTCAGTGGATAACTGATGCCCTATATTATATGATATTGGGAAAAATCCAAATCTCACTTAAATCCTTCCAAAAAAAAAATGGCAAGACAGTTTTTTTTTTTTTTAGAATAAGCATACACATAGGGTGCTTTTGGTTCCCCTTTCTTTCTCTTTCATCCGTGTGGAGTTTTAATTCTTGTTTTGTTAGGTTTTGTTTTCTTTCTTTTTTTTTCTTTTTAATTCTTTGGTATTTTTCTAGATTGATTCTGAAGTTATTTGTTGTCTAAGTTCTGTAAAATGCATCTGCTTGATTGTATACTATGTTAAATCTTGAAATAAAATTATTTTAAAATCAGACAAATAAAAGAAATGGAAGACTATATCTGTGTTCATATATGAGCAACTTCCTTGTATAATCTTGAACGCACGATTTTGTTTTTAATATCTTTTTATTTGCTAATATGCAATTTAAAAAGAAATAAAAATTAGAGGATACAAGCAAACAGAATGAACAGTGTTATTTTATGCATGTGTGACAGCCAAAGTTAGTCTACATGAAGCCTAGAACCTTAGCGAGCCAAAACAAAGCTCTGTGACTAATAATTTAAAAATGTTATTAAAAATCGATTAATGGATACATGGATCAATGCCCATGTTAATGCTTATTACTTATTGATCGATGAGGGGTTGAAACAGATCTCATTTGTCACGTTTGTCTTTGAAACCCACTAAATGTGGATGGTGTTCTCTTTTGATTTAAAAAAAATATATAAATAATGATAAAATCTGTAAAAATTATAAATATATTTAACTCAAAAGCTACAACATTCATTCAATGCCTTGTATTTAATAAGTCTGTGTCAAACAACAGAAGTGCCTTTTTATGTAATATTAATTATGGTTAGGCTTTTGTAATTAAATACTTTTTGTTAAGTGAATTTGGAGTCTCTCTAGGTTAAATGTTTATTTATTTAAAGGGCTTGAATTTCAGTGCAGGTTTGCCAATAACACAGTGCAAGTTTAGAAACAAATATACATGTTTTTCAGCATGCTTTGAATGTTCAACAAAGTGACAAACAGATCAGCTGTGAGTGGGGTAAAAAAAAAACTTTTAGTTTAAATAAGAAACCATTGTCTAAATGTAGTAGATTTAAATTTGTGGCAAGTAAAATCAAAACTATTTTCAAACCAATTGTTTTCTCTATCATTGCCTTATTTATAATGGTGATAGCTGCTGTGTATGTTGCGGTCATTGAAAAAAAAAAAAAAAAGAAAAATTGATGGGTCAGACTTTCACTGCTGACCAATGATGATGCTTCATGGAAATGGAAGCACAACACAGATTGGACAGATGGAATTTTAAAGGAATTACTGGTAGATTAGCCTAACAGGGACATTTAGTTGTTATGGTTTGTCAAACTATCCTACTCTGTTGATAAAAAAAAAATTACGTTGTGCTCATTGGTGTGTTTAAAGATAGTGGATTGTCTGTTGGAAAAACTACTAAAATACAATTAAAGCAGGGAGCAAATTAGCAGTAAATATTTGAATACAATGTATGCGATTCAGGTGCAGTTTTAAAGTTACCAGCATGTAAAGGATGACTCATCAATACAGTGTCTTTTTATAAGGTTAATTCTAGCTCAGCATTACCAAATACTGTACCTCCCATAATATTTGGGACAAAGACATTTTTCCTTGATTTATCCCTCTGATTTGTAATTTTAAACTGTGGAGCAAACAATTCAGAAATGATTAAAGTGCCCAGTGCAGACAGTACATACAGTACATACATTACAATAACACAATGTAGAAATTACCCTCTCAGGGTTGGGATCGAGATCTTGCCCCAAGTAGAGGAGTTCACGTATGTAGGGGTCTTGTTCACGAGTGAGAGAAGAATGGTGCGTGAGATCAACAGGCGGATCGGTGCAGCGTCCGCAGTAATGCGGGCTTTGCATCGGTCTGTCATGGTGAAAAATTATCTGAGCCGTAAGGCAAAGTTCTCAATTTACCAGTCGATCTATGTTCCTACCCTCACCTATGGTCATGAGCTATGGGTAGTGACCGAAAGAACGAGATCGCGAATACAAGCGGCTGAAATGAATTTTCTCCGCAGGGTGTCTGGGCTTTCTCTTAAAGATAGGGTGAGAAGCTCAGTCATCCCGGAGGGTCTCAGAGTAGAGCCGCTGCTCCTCCACATCGAGAGGAGTCAGATGAGGTGGCTCGGGCATCTGATCAGGACTATGTCTCCCGGCTGGCCTGGGAACGCCTTGGGATTCTCCTGGAAGAGCTAGAAGTGCCCGGGTAGAGGAAAGTCTGGGCATCTCTGCTCAAGCTGCTGCCCCCACGACCTGACCTTTGGATAAGCGGAAGAGGATGGATGGATGGATGAAATTACAACACTTTTTCGAGATCGTCCCCCCATTTCAGGACACCATAATATTTGGGATAATTGGCTTCACAGGTGTTTGTGATTACTCGGGTGTGTTTCATTGCTGTATTAGTGCAGGCATAACATACCTAGGCTTGTTTGTACCCTTTGGAGTCTGAGGTTACCATTGTTCAACATGAGGATGAGAGCTGTGACAATGACAGTCAAAGAGAACATTGAGTATGAAAAACTTGAATAAAACCATTATAGGCATCAGTAAAAATGTAGGATTACCTAAATCAATTATCTGGAATATCATTAAGAAAAAAGAATGCACTGATGAGCTCAGTAATTGAAAAGGAACTGGCAGGCCAAAGAAGACCTCCACTGCTGATGACAGAAGAATCCTCACTATGGTAAAGAAAAAGTCCCAAATGCCTGTGTAACAAATTAGAAGCCGTCTTCAAGATGCTGATGTAGATGTGTTAGAGACTACTATCCACAGGAGACTTCATGAACTAAAATACAGAAGCCACACTGGAAGATGCAAATACAGTGTGTGAATAAGGGTTTAAAAGAGCCTAAAGAATTGTGGACAGATGAGACAAAGATTAACCTGATTCAGAGTGATGGCAAGAGCAAAATACCACCTCATTTGTTAAAAATGATAAGGGTGTTGTGACTTGGACATGTATGGCTGCTACATGTCTGGCACATTTATCTTCATTATCTGCTCAACCTCCAGTAAATGCCTCTAAACCCATTGGTCGGTGCTTCAACTTACCACAAGATGATGACCCTTCTTGAATGGCCTGATTTTAATCCAATTGAGCATATCTTCTATATGCTGAAGATAAAACTTAATGGGACAAGGCCCTGAAACAAGCACGAGCCAAAGATGGCTCCATTAGAGGAGAAGATACTCAGTATTCGGTAATGTCTATAAATCATAGACTTCAAGCAGTCATTGCATGCCAGGGTTTGGCAACAAAGAACTTAATATGACTGCTTGAATATATCTGCCAATGCTATGTCCCAAAAAGTACGGTGCAAAGATTCGGGGCATGTATAAAAAGTTTTGTCATTTCTACATGTTGCAGCTGAAATGTGTGCAACTATCCTAAATTTAAAATCTGCAGTGGGCACTTTAATCACGTCTATTGTTTGATTTGTAATTTTAAATTTTTAGCAGAGGAGTAAATCAATGAAAAGTTAGTCTTTGTCCCAAGCATCATGGCTGATTTTGTTTGTGGTCATGTATACAAAAATATAGTATTTGCAATTCAGAAATAGTAGATGAGAGGACAGGAACCACTGTCATTAAATATTCCTTTTTCTTTATGTGTCATTTACATACCATTCACAAATCTGCTTAATCCAGTTCATGGTCACAGGGATCCTGAGCCTATCCTGACAGCACTGAGAGTGAGACAGAAGGCAGTCATGGACAGGGTACAGGACTCACACTTACACTCAGACCCATTGCCAAAGAAGCTTTTTTAAATAAAAAAAAAAAAACTGCTGCAATGAAACTGAAGAGTAAACCTACTTCTGGTTAGCCAGTAATACACAGTGCTTATTCAACCCCTTTCCTTTCACTTCCATTAAATCAATTTGAGAGGACTTAGAAGTATTGCTGAAAAAAAACTTCAAAATGAAAGCATCAAAACTGGACAGAGGCTTTCATTTTTATAGAGAAATGCCTTCATAATTTCCAAGTAACTTTCTTAAACCACTGTCCTAACATAGAAAATCTTTTTTTTTTTTTAAAAAACTGTAGAATGCTTATAATAGATTTTAATTATTTTGCTCAAACAAACCAAGAAGAACTGAATTTACAAGATTCTTAAAAGCAATTTAAGTCAAATCACATAAAAAAAAAATATTTTCTATCACACATTCTTCCTGTATTGTACAAGTAAATTATATCCTTAGTGCATCTGTGTTAATTGGTTTGAAACTTAATAGAGAGAAAAGAAGGCAAGCCATGTCACAGAGCCACAGAACCTGTTTCAATTCATTTATATCTTGGGAATGGAAGAATGGTGCAGGACTAGAAGTTACAGAATTTATTTATAGCTTGTACTAGGTACTTAAAACATTAAACACTCTGATTAGAGTCATTCATCATAAGAACAAGACAGCCAATCAAATTAATATAATGCTACATTTGCGGAATCCGACATGATCATTTTAATATAAATAAGGCTCATCATATTAACCCAAAAAGCAATGATAGAAGAACAACAGAGAAAGCGATGTCAAAGATTGCGACACTTGTGGCCACTTCATCTGGACGTCCAAGAAAGTAATCTGTGAATAATACCGACTGCTAAATCAAAAGCTACCCAAACAGTATGTACTACTTGACATGTATGATTTTCACATAAGCTTTTCTAACACTATTTATATCTAGATTTTGCTATGAATTTCTATTATACTTTTCTTGTATTTGGTATTTTTATATGTTAATACTAGGGGGCTTTTCCTCTGCTCTCTTCGCTCGCCAACCCCCAGGCCGGACACTATGCGCTAAGTAGTTTGCAGTTCTGCGACTCGCATATGGGGATGCAGATGTACAATTTAAACAGATTGTTATTTTCGTGGGAATTGTTACATATGCATAATAGAACTATTTCACATTACGAGTAATTAACCATATTATAAAATAGTAAAATGTAATAATTTGAAGGTAAATTATGTGTCATGTTGCGTTCGAGTTTTTCATTGCATTGTACGATTTTGTTCTGTTTGGCTTTGAAATGAACAAATGTTTTTTAAACTTACACTTTTACTGTAAAACTTCAGTAAAAAACAATTTTTAAATTAAATTTCCATCAATATCGCATTGAATTTTGATTCTGTGTTTGGACTTGCATCATGACAACGCAATGCATAACTGCCCGAGAATTTAGTTTTTCTCTCTAATAAATAAACCGACTTTTTCGAATGTTTGTCTTTGTGATTTGTTAATTTTCTTTGCAAAATCTATTCTAACAGGAAACAGTTAATGTTTTAATACAAATGGCATACTGTATCAAGATCTCCTTCGTTGTCTAATGTTATCCGGGGAAGATGTACTACATTACCTTTTTTGGATACATCCTTCTTTCAACAGTAATTTGGGGCGGATAAAGACCGAATGGTGTTAATGGTTGTAGTTATTCTTCGGAATAATGTAAGTTGATGTTTTCATCTTCTGCACAGTCACCACCAACTGTTTCAGCATAGTCTATTGATACGCATTTAACCAATTTGATGTGTACCCGATCAAAAATTTTTGAGTTGATCCGTTTGACTTCATCATCTCTCAGTGTACTAATTTCTTCTGTTGAAATCCCTTTGGGATGAAATTCATCAATAAGATTAGGACATACAGTAAGTCTTCTTTAATTGGGAACTTAAAGTGAGGAAAACATAAAAATTTATAACAGCTGAGACAGCTGTTGTCTGCCAAAATGTGGAATACTGCAGGGTGACATAATTGGCAACAAAGAAAACTTTGTCTGGATAGGATCTCCAAGTGTATGGGTGTGCATCTGTGTGTGACAAGGTGTGGGAGTGGACCAATCCAAGAAACAATCCTGGTCTCACAGATCCTATGCTAATACAACCATTATTCTAACAGTTAATAGTGACAGCAGCTAACCAGTTTGTTTAGCTTGCTTAGCTTTAACACACATTAGTATGTTGCAATATGGAATAAATGACTATATATTGTACAGAACTGCTGTAATTTTATAAATTTACTGTATATAATTTATGTTACTTGCAACTATTTTTCTTCATTTTTTTCATATATATATATTTAGATAGACAATATTTTATTTATCCCAAGAGTTGAGTTAAAGCATTATTAAAGTCATACTACAATAGGATCCACAGTAGCATTTCTTGACACACTTCGTCACAGAGAGGTTGTGCAGCAATGTTCATAATTTTACTGCCATATGTAGCCATTTTGAAGGTGGTTTTGAGAAATAGATGATGCAGATTAAAGGGAAAGAATTAGGAGCCACATACCCTTCAGTTCGCTTTTTAAAAAAGTGAAATGCTATAATGGGAATAAAATTCTGGCTGCAAATACTTGCAGTCACTTTATGCTCAAAGGAATTATGTTTGTGCCCTGAAATACACAAACATACAACATTATACTATACATGGTTTTAAACTTGAAGTTCATTTTGATAACCAAGAAAAAAAAAATTACTTTCAGTATATAGCAGTTATGGCAAGTGGTGTCTACTTACTAGGAGCAGGTGCTGTTACATAGTCATGCTGCATTGAGAAAAGACCTGGCGTGCTTTTTTCCCCATCAGCAGAGATTTTTGCAGATTATCTTTGAGATGAGCAATTGCCCTTTCAAAAACTGATCAATAGGACAAAAAACATTATTCTAGTTAAAAGCCTTAGCACAGCACCAATCGTAAAGTGACTTATAAACTTAACTTGGTTATCAGTTATGGCTAAATACATAGTTGCTACCATGGTGTATAGCAATATTTGATCTATTATCCTTTTCATGGCTTGTATCAATTTTATTTCTCTATTTCATCATTGGGAAATCTGAAGAAGCTAATGTAAGGATGGTTTTACTTAGGATTTAAGAAGCTCATATTGTGATTCTGTCATTGTATGAGAAAACTGATAGAGTGTTAATGCCTTGTCCACTCTGTCCAGGGAAAAAATTAAAAATGTGAAAATGGTCTTTTGGGCAAAATCCATTTTATCAAACTTGCAAGTCTTTGGTGACTTGGAAGGAAAACCTATGCAGACAAGGGAGTACATGGAAATCCCTCAAGTACAATGACCAAGCACAGGATTCAAACTAAAACACTGTATCTTCAATGCAGCAGTGTTAAACACTGCTCTGCCATGCCACACTGCCATTGGTGCACCAGCTGTTTCCTTAAAGTAAACATACAAATAAACTCACAACAGTTAAGATCAATTACCTGATAAAGTGACTTGCTGAAAAACTCTCAAATGCAGAATTAAAGAGTCGCAGTAAATGAAAGTCTCCTATATAATGTTAGTATTTACTGCTTAATGAGACATTGGTATTATGTGTGAATAATACTTTTGACAGTATTGATTCAATATTATTTATTTTACAAGTACTGAAAATGTTAATTAATAAATTTAACATGTGCACATGTTAAGCTAAATTAAATATTCTAAATAGTACTCATATTGGTACTCTGTATTGGTCTGATCTGTTAACAATGTAGTCTGCAATGATAGACAAAAAATGGAATTGGTGTACTCCTATACATCCTTCTGATGTTCATACCAACACTGCTTTGATGTTGTTCCTCCTGAAATAACAGTGAGTTCAAGAATATATGAAAACCTGTTTGATGAAGTCTTTCAGTATACTTACAATTCCTAACTTATGTAAAAGCTTCCACATTTTGCCCAGTACTTGTATACTCGTTGAGAACAACATGCAACATTTTTTATTATTAACAATGCTTGAGTTGCATAATAAAACATGTTATTGTCACCTATATTTAAGATAATTCACATATTGCATGGTGGTTATCAAACATTTTATTATAAACATAGGACATTTTGATGCTTGCATAACTTTTAATTGTAGCATTTTTAAATCTTGAGTGAAAATTAATCCTATTTTTTAGGTAGCGCCACAACAGGCTTTTTTATATAAACACATAAGCCATGGTGCAGAAATTAATTAATACTGCTACAATAGATTTTGTATTGGATGCTTTAAGCCTTAAAAATGTTTGCTCTTTCTGGATGTCTCTAAAAACAATCAAAGTAATCAATTTTTGATGCCTGGCCTTTGGCATGATTAACTGTAGCATGTGTCTCTGTGCACCACTGCGGCATGTCTACGAATCACACAAAATGAGGATAAATGAGCCATGCTAAAGGGGTTTAACTAAACATATCTTCACTCATTAATTTCTCTATTAACTGCTTCAGCAAGACAATGAGCTGGGGTTCAGAGGTGCGGAAGGATGGACTCATTTGTTTTAAACTGCCTGCAGAACTAGTAAACTGAGCTTGAAGAATGATTACCTAGCGGACAAAGTGCAGCTAAGAAAACAGATCAAGTTAATAACCCACCTAGGACCCATGCTTTGTTCTAGTCTGAACAAAACAAAATGCTGAAACCAGAAATACTATGGCCATATCTAAAGCATCCTTTAGGGACTGGAGGATTCTTACGAGGAGATTCATATGCATCAAGCCATTCTTGTAGTAAACATTTTGTTTTCTCCACTCTCTCTCAAAAGATCTTATCATTGTACCGACCAAAGGTGTGTGTAGAGGTCAATGTACTTTGAAATGCATGGGGTTTCCTATAGAATAATCTGTTAGGATGAATTGTCAGGATTAGACATTTAAGTCTTGGTAGAATAAGAACTAATTAGCACATTTATATAAAAGGCAAAATATCTTTTTATTTTAATGAAATTTATAATCATTTAATGTCTGTATATCTAAAGGTTGGGCAAACAAATTCTTATTTACCCCTGACAAATTACAAATTGGTTATAATCAGATATTTAATGAACTCATATGTGCATAATGATTTACTCATACACAGTTTTAAACTTCGTATAACCATTTATGTCTAAAATATTTTATAAAATGGTCAGTGTCATATTTACACTTTTATCACCATCATTACAAAATCTGTTGGAAAATTTTAAGCCTGGTTTCTGCAACAGTCGCACTACAGAAACATTTACACCTTAAGTTAAGAAAAAAGAAAATGCTATGGATATGTTGTTGTTCCATTACATTCAGAATTTGACAGTGTTGATTCATACCATTTTATTGAAAATTATACTGGGCTGTCAGGCACTCTACTTGCAAGGTTTAGTTTATACTTGTCAATTTGCTCTCAGGAAAGTAGTTATTATAATCCTTCATTACTTTCTGAAGTTAGAAACAGTATGGTCTCTCTTAGACCAGGTATATATTTAATGGGTGCTCCCTGCTACGCAACATTTTACTATTTATATTTGTGCGCGTACATTACGTAAATCTGGAAGAATCCACCAGGTGGCAGTGCAAGATATCATCACAGTGAGAACAGATTCGGCTTTGCTGTGTTGTGAATTGCCTGGAACACCTATTAAATTCCGATGACACCTTACCGTAATATCTCTAAAAAGGATGTTTAATGATTAAATCCATCAATTCAGGGATGTGACTATTCCAGCAAGCACTGGGCATGAAGCAGTAACTCCCTGGACGGGGCATCAGCTCATCGCAAGGTGAATACAAGCACTCACATACAGTAGCGTCATTTTAGTGTCACCAAATCTGCATATCTTTGGAAGGAAACCGGAGCAAACTGTGGAAACCCAGCAGGAAAACATGCAATCTACAGGCAGGGAATACCTGCGAGACAGCAGTGCTTACCACTCTGCCACCGTGTCACCCCCATGTATGTAATTATTAACAGTATGCATTATTTAAATGAAATTAATGATTTATCTGTAAAATGTAACATACATACTTTAATGCATTTCATCATGAAAATGATATCAAGTATAAATCTAAGGACTCTAAATGTGCAGAGAATATCATACATTTAATGTGTTCTGTGTGATGATCTATTGCTGTTTGCCGCTGCTGTCAGGTCAGGAGGAAGTCCCAGAAAAAAAAGGCAGCACAAAAGATGGTATGTGACTTTTAAAATGTATCATGTCATGATGATTGGGAATATGTGACTCTTGAATATAAAGTACCATGAATGCATCGGTATGTCGGCACTTTGCTTCACCACGTTGAACCATTCATCAAACATTGAAGCGCGCACATCAGTCTCGTAAGATCTTCATAGAGGCTGTCACATGTAGATAGTAAACAAAGACTCTGACGTCACATTCCAATTTTTATTACACTGTGCCCCCCAAATCTTTGCTGGTATCGCAACTCGCACATGCGTTGCGCTAATTTCTGAGGACCTGCTCGGAGGACATGTCAAATGAATTCTGGGAACGCGTGGCAGCCATGATGCGTGCGCGTGCGCGTTCTAATCGTGAAGTATAAACGAGCCCTTATGGTTCAGTACTGTTAACATTATTGCTGTCATATTAGGTGTTAAGTATGTGACAGATAAAGATGGGGAAAAAACAACACTGAAATTTCAAACCTTATTGCTAAAACAGTTAACAATTTTGCATAATAAGTAAAAAACGGTACCACAAAAACAGTAGATATGTACAAAGTACATTACGTACAGTTTTGCATTCATTTAGCGTCTTACGTAACTATTACTCGATCAGACAACACTGCTTGACACCTCTTGCACACAAAGATGATCCTCAGAAACTGAAGTTGTGGACAGTAATCCTATTCTATTAAAAGGGCCTGATAAAGTTGCTGGCCGTTTGCAGGATGAGGGTCATGTCTCTGAACTTTGCTTTCCAGGGCATCTCAGAGATGCTACATAGAGTTACAGTCAGACAGAGGCGACCACAACAACAGTGAGTGGCACAGAATTTTCTTGCTTTAGGGTTAGACATCTCCACTGAAAAGCTGCTTTTCTCCAAAGCCTGCATGATAAAGCCTGCCCTCGCTGATCAGTCACTAACACAGGTATTACATCTATTGTCAGGTTCATAAACAGTATGGAAGGCAGATCAAAAACAGTATCTGATGTGTCAGTCCTGCTGTGCTTTTCTAACTCAAGTACAACCAGATTTTGGACAGTTGTCTGTCATGATGGCTTACTGAAATGTTGCCTGCAGTTGGGACACAGTGAAATGACTGTCTTAATACATAGTACCCACAACACTCATACATCAAATGCTTACCTGCAGTATGGTGTTGGCCCTCTCCCTTGTTTCTGGTGGCATTACGGAATGCACAGAAAACTTAACTGTGATCTTTGTCTTGTTGTGACCTAAGCTTTGAACGAAGAGTTTTTAAAAGTAGACCTGATGAGCCATTGTTCCACTTGTACCTACTTATGTAATAATCTACCCAATGAGAGTTTGTGTGATCGGCAAGATGCAAAGCCTTAATGCACAAGTTGTATGGCTAATGAGATGACAAACAAATAAAGAACCTTTACTGAAAGTCCAGAAGATACAACTATGATTTTCTCACTCCAGAAAATATCATCTTTCTTCCATCAGTGAAGTTCAAAAATATTGAATCTGATAAAATGGCATTTTTCCCATTGACTGTTTAATTCATTCTTTAATACAAACATCCACTTCCTATTCTTAAGCTGCAAAATTAGCTTCCAGTTAAAATATGGTAAATTTCAAAACCTCTTTAATTTAAAGAAATTGTTAATGTTTACATTACAATTAGAAAATTCAGGTTTCTTTAAAGAAATAAAACTACTAGAGAAAGTCTAACATTTAGTTCAGTGCCCTCCCAGCCAAATGGTGGGGCCCTAAGTGGAATCATCTCCTTTCACAATACAGGGCAAGTTATGTGGGATGCATAATCAAAAGAACAAATTTGCAAAATAATGCAACTACTCAATAAAAATCCATGTTACTTGATAAAAGTTTTTGGTTTTGGATCCAGCTTTATTGGCAGCTCAAAATAAAGCAAACTGTGCAGAGGATGTCATAGGGGGGTATATGAGGGTATGTCTAACAACAGGGCAATGATCTGTTGTAACGAGTTAATAGTTTGTAATAGCCACAACTTGTAAATTCTGCATGTAAATGATGACGATACTGTGGTAATATAGAAAGAAATAATGAATCCCAGGGGTACCTCCAAACTATTCCCACAAAAGGATAGTCTTAATCATTAGCCTCCAAAGACGTTTATTGAAAAGGTAGGAAACATTTCTGATTATGTGAAAAGTGTCCAGGTCAATATTGGAAAGGATATAGTTATCAGTATTGACAATGGAACACTGGGATGTATGTCCACATTAACAATAAATGTGTACAAAAGAATTATATAAATGGAAATACAAGGGAATGGAAAGTGGGGAGAGGCTGAAGCAGAGGTATAATGTAAAAGAAGACATTAAAAAGGGTCTTGCTGGGGAAGAGGTACTGGACTAAACTTTATGAAGAAAGATGATCAAGCACATTGACACCACATAGAAGTGAGAAGAGAAAAAGTGAAAGAAGAAAGTTCTCTCTCACATACACGATGTGATGGACGGTCGGCATTTCAGTCCAGCCGGGACGTCCCTCAACTGAAGAAAGCAGCCTGTTCAGGGCAATACATCCCCCTGGGGCACTAGATGGCAGCTTCCCTGAATGGAAATGGTTCCACAGGGCATCATTAGAATATTAGAACACTCTAGATGAGAACAGGCCATTTCAGCACAACAAAGTTTGCCAGTCCTATCCACTTAATTCTTCCAAGAAAACATCAAATCGAGTTTTGAAAGTCCCTAAAGTCTTACTGTCTACCACACGACTTGTCAGCTTATTCCAAGTGTCTATCGTTCTTTGTGTAAAGAAAAACCTCCTAATGTTTGTGCGAAATTTACCCTTAACAAGTTTCCAACCGTGTCCCTGTATTCTTGATGAACTCATTTTAAAATAACAAGTCTCAATCCACTGTACTAATTTCCTTCATAATTTTAAACACTTCAATCATCTCACCTCTTAATTTTCTTTTGCTTAAACTGTATAGGCTCAGCTCTTTCAATCTTTCCTCATAATTCAACCCCTGTAGCCCTGGAATCAGCCTAGTCGCTCTTCTCTGGACCTTTTCTAGTGCTGCTATGTCCTTTTGTAGCCTGGAGACCAAAACTGCACACAGTACTCAAGATGAGGCCTCACCAGTGCATTATAAAGGTTGAGCATAACCTCCTTGGACTTGTACTCCACAGATCGTGCTATATAACCTAACATTCTGTTAGCCTTCTTAATGGCTTCTGAACACTGTTTGGAAGTTGATAGCTTAGAGTCCACTAGGACTCCTATATCCTTCTCATAAGGTGTACTCTCGATTTTCGACCGCCCATTGTGTATTCAAACCTAATATTTTTACTTCCTATGTGTAATACTTTACATTTACTGACATTAAATTTCATCTGCCACAAATCTGCCCAAGCCTGTATGCTATCCAAGTCCTTCTGTAATGATATAACGGATTCCAAATTATCTGCTAATCCACCTATCTTGGTATCATCTGCAAACTTAACCAGCTTGTTACTTATATTCCTATCTAAATCATTTATATATATTAAAAATAGCAGCGGCCCTAGCACTGACCCCTGTGGAACACCACTCTTAACATCGCCAGTTCTGATGAGGTTCCTCGCACCATCACCCTCTGCTTCCTGTGTCTGAGCCAATTCTGCACCCATCTAAAAACATCACCCTGAACTCCCACTTCTTTTAACTTGATGCCCAACCTCTCATGTGGCACCTTATCAAATGCTTTCTGAAAGTCCAGATAAATAATATCATAAGCTCCACTTTGATCGTATCCTTTTGTTGCCTCCTCATAGAATTCCAACATGTTAGTAAAACACGACCTCCCTCTTCTGAACCCATGCTGACTGTTCAGAATAACTCCTGTCCTTGTCATGTGTTGCTCAATCTTATCCTTAATAATTCCTTCCATTAATTTTCCTGTGATGCTTGTTAAGCTTACTGGCCTATAGTTGCTTGGATCTGCCCTGTCACCCTTTTTATATAATGGGATGATATTTGCCATTTTCCAGTCCTTTGGAATCTCTCCAGTGCACAGTGACTTCCTAAAATTTATGTGTCAAGGGTTTATATATGTACTCACTAGCCTCCTTAAGAACACGAGGATAAAGATTATCTGGGCCTGGTGATTTGTTTGATTTCATCTTATTTAATCTGAGCAGCACTTCTCCCTCTACAATTTCCAAATCCCTCAGTACCTCCTTAGTAGTTGCGTTTACCTCTGGCAGGTTATCCACTTGCTCACTTGTAAACACCTCAGAAAAATGTAAGTTTAGGGCATCCGCTATTTCATTGTCTGTATCTTTTAATTCCCTTTACTATTCCTGATGAACTTGACCTCCTCCTTAACTGTTCTTTTACTACTAAAATACTGAAAGAATCTCTTGGGGTCTTCTTTCGCCTTATCTGCTATATTCCTCTCCAACTGTCTTTTAGCCTCTCTGATATCCTTCTTAATGGTTGCCCTCATGTTCTCACGCTCTACTTCTCTTTGCAGTCATTAGTCTTATATGCCTTATACAGCAGTTTTTCCTTTGCAACTTCTTTTTAAATCTTTATTAATCCATCGTGGAGTTTTTTAGTTTCCTATTACTTCCAAATTTAGGTATGTATCTGTCCTGCATTACATGTAAAACATTTTAAACCTGTTCCACTGCTCCTCGACTGTCTCCACATTTAAAAGCTTATCCCAGTCTATCCTACTTAGACTTTGTCACATCTGCTCAAAATTAGCCCTACTAAAGTTCAACTTAACAATTTTAGTCTTTGCATCTGTACTCTTACAAAATACTGAGAATTGTATTACATTATGGTCACTTGACCCTAGTGGTTCAATCACCTCTACACCCTCAATTCTATCCTGATTATTACAGAATACTAAATCCAGACAGGCTTCACCCCTTGTTGGTGCTTTAACATGCTGTGTTAAAAACAGTCACTGATTACTTCTAAAACTCCTGCTCTTGTGCTCCTCCATCTGTAAGGTTATCCCAGTTAATATTTGGATAATTAAAGTCCCCATGACTATAATATCCCCTGTAAACTTGCCTTTTGATATTACTAAAAGATGTGTGTTGAAATTACTGACTGAATTGGGTGGTCTATAACACACTCCTAAAATGAGACCTTTTCCCTAATATTTTCCAGGTGAAGCCACATGTCCTCACTAAGATGGGGCTCATCATCCAACTGAAGATGACTTACATTTAATTCCTGTTTGGCATAAACAGCAACCCCACCTCCTTTTCTGTTCTGTCTATCCTTCCTAAAAATGTGTATCCCTCTATGTTACACTCATCCCCATCTTTGTTATTTAGCCAGGTTTCCGTTATTGCTATAATATCATAATTATGCTCTGCTACATACAACTCCAACTCACTTACCTTATTTTTGATACTTCTAGCATTAAGGCAAGCTATTTTTAATGTGTTAATCCTTCTACTTTACGTGTTTGCTTAAAATTTACATTACTATGCATTTTTATTTCTACACCATTGTTTGTTCTTCCATGTATAGATCTAAATCTGGCCTTTCCTAAACTCCCTAAAACCCCCCGCATTCCCTAGTTTAAACAATCCTCAACTAACCTACACATACGCCTCCCCAATACATTGGTGCCTCTCCAGTTCAGATGTAACTCGTCACGGCGGAACAGGTCCCATCTGTCCCAAAAGGAGCCCCAATGCCCCATAAACCTATACCCTTCTACCCTGCACCAAGATTTGAGCCACGTTAAGCCTTCTAATCTCCTCAATCTTACCTGGACTGGCGCGTGGCACAGGCAGAACTTCGGAGAAGACTACCTTGTCAGTTCTGCTCCTCAGCTTGGTACCTAACTCTTTGAATTTGGATGCAGAACTGACAGACTACCCTTATGTATGTCATTTGTTCCAACGTGGACAATGACAACTGGATCCACCCGCTCTGGCCAAGAGCCTATCCACCCTTCCAGGATGGTCTCCCACCTGTGCTCCCGGAAGGCACCACACTATCCGAGACTCTCTCTCTCTGGAGCACACCTGCGCTTCAATCCCCCTAATGATTGAGTCCCCAACTATCACTACCTCTCTCTTTTTGGGAACTGGTTTTGAGGTGGCCCGTTGGGGCTCCTCAACCCTGCCTACCACCTCAGAATTATCAGAGTCACCGTCCAGCTCTGCCAAGGACATGATAACGGTTAAACACACCTTGTGACTGGGACCCACCTATTCCTACCTGTCTGGTCTGGAATCTCCTCCCGTGCTACCTTGGGGGTGCACACCTCTAAAGGACACCTGGGCCAAGTTTGCCTATTCTTTATTACAACGCAGGTCAACCAACTGCTCCTCCATTTCAGTGACCCTCAGCTCGAGGTGCTGGATCAGCTGGCACCTCTTGCAGATGTAGCCCTCATAGACAACTGGCTCTTCCAAACCATCATCTAAAAAGTCCAACATCCAACAGGACTTGCATTGCACTGGCCTCATTATTAAAATTTGATTTGGGATTACTAAACTGCCTTAACTTTTTTTTTCTTAAAATTAAATTTCTTCTTCTTTCAGCTGCTCCTTAACTTAAATGGTAACACTAAGATCTGCTACAGATATTTTACACCTTTTCCCCTTAAGCTCCTGTACTGTTCTCCCTCTCAGCTGCCTGCTATTTGTCTTTCTATGAGGTTAACTTTACTTTTCTCTCTCTCTTCTCCTAACTTTGCGCTCCTCTTACTTATAAGCTCTCAACTCGCTCGGTTTGTATTACCCCGTATTAATGAACCCTTAAGCTGTCGCCCACTTATCTGTTCTACCTCTAGACCACTAAGGACTGTTTAATCTAAAATAAACAAATAAATAAAACTTTACTACCTTATTTGCTCCTACAGCCCCTTGTGCCTGATCGGCGTCTTAACCTGGCCGCTTACCTGTGCACTGCTGAGCCTTCCCCTTTTACTGCTTTGAAGTCAGCCGCAGCCTTTTTTTCTTTTCCTTTAAACTAAGGAATCGCTGTTATGATGACGCGGTTATTTACTTACAAATGCCGATATCAGTTACTGCTGCTGTTTCTACCCTGCCACCTCGATGCTTATTCAAATACAGATAACAAGAACAAGAACAGGTACAAGTACAAATAACTTTTCCAAGCACACTTCCAAACACCCAGCTACTTTTGCTCTTGTGCAGGCGAATAAAAAGCAAAAAAAAAAACATTCTAAAGGGAAAAAAAGCTTTAAAAATTCCCACACGGTTCCTTAGCGACAACCAAAACCCGAGTTTTTAAGAGCAAAATTTATTATTTTTATTTAATTCTCACACCACAGTACAGACCAAAAACTCTCAACAGCCTTCAGTGTTTGCAAAGCACACGTCAGCCAGTATGGGACATTGAGTCCGTTTCTTCAGCCCTCTTGGGTGATGTGGGTGCCGCCAGAGGGAGCTCACCAAGAACCAGGGGGATATTACCGTGATGTTAACCTGGAAGTACTTAGGAGTCACAAGGATGGAAACCCGCAGTACATCCAGGACACCTGAAGAAGGCGTTTGACCGAGATGGAAAACTTCCGGGTCATAGACTTTAAAAGGATTGTGGGGAATAGTGATTTATTGATTACAGTGATCCTCGCTATAGCGCTTTGACTTTCGGCTTCACTCTATCGAGATTTTAAATGTAAGCATATCTGAAACATATATCACGGATTTTCCGCTGGTTCATGGATTTCTGCGAACAATGAGTCTTTTAATTTATGGTACATGCTTCCTCAGTTTGTTTCCCCAGTTGATTTCATACAAGGGATGCTATTGGCGGATGGCTTAGAAGCTACCCAATCAGAGCATGTATTACATATTAAATAAAACTCTCAATGATATGCGATGTGCTTCCCGGCGGTGCTTGTTTGTTTGCTTTTCTCAGTTTCTCACTCTCTCTGACGTTCTCTGCTCCTGACGGAGGGTGTGAGCAGAGGGCTGTTTGCACAGAGGCTGTTTGCCTAGAAGATACGGACACTACTCTAAAAATGCGGAAAGACTACCTTCACATTGCTCCCTTCTGTTGCGGCTGCTTAATCACGGTGCACATACTTAAAAGCCCAACATCGCGTATTGATTTTTGATTGTTTGCTTTTCTGTCACGTTCTCTCTCTCTCTCTCTGACATTCTCTGCTACGCTCCTTTGAAGAGAAGATATGTTTGCATTCTTTTAATTGTGAGAAAGAACTGTCATCTCTGTCTTGTCATGGAGCACAGTTTAAACTTTTGACTAAAGGGTGTTATTTCATGTCTAGAGGGCTCTAATAATGTTAACAGTGTGGGAGAGTTTATAACGGCTTAAAATATATAAAACCATACAAACATATGGTTTTGTACTTTGATTTTCACCTATCGCAGGGGTTCTGGAGCAACCCCACTGTCGAGGAGGGATTACTGTATTATTATTATTGTAATGATTGAGAATTGTGGATTGTGTGGTGCCTGGTGCACTTTATGCAAGAATATTATTAAAGATTCTTCTTGTGCTTTTACACGTGTGTCTTGGACGTCTGTCTGGTGGGTTCAACAGGGCAACAGTGACCTCTAGGGTCCACAATTGGTGTAGTCAGCAGGATACTGGCCATCTGTTGGGTCAGTAAACCTTTAAAATTAAGGTGGAAAGAACCCCCAGACAGCGACACACGAAATCGCCAAACCCGTTTCGACAGTTTGTCATTGGGGAAAAAAGACAAGTAAGCTGACAAACAGTGCTGAGGGAATTCTGTTGTAAGACAGCCCCTGCGTCCATAAGGAGCAATGGAGCGATGCCATCGCGAGAATACATTTTTCCAGGTGCCGATAACCAAGACGAGGTATGTGCCGGGGAGGGATTGAAAACATATTTAAAATAACCCATTTTGTCCCCTGCTCATACTGTGGCGCGCGTACCGGAGGTCATAATTAAAATGGCAAGTCATCCCAAAGACAGTTGGGCACTATCCGAGGGGAACAAAAGCAAGGAAGACTTCCGCATGTGGTCGGACAGCCTAGGACACATGACCAGCTCTCATGCATCACAGGAAGGAGAAGGTCAACCATGGTGCATAGGCTGGAGTCAGGACCCATTGATGGATGCTGTTTTCACAAAAAGGGAGGGGAAGGAGGACAAAGTGTTGTATGCCATAATTAAAGGTGAGGAGTTTCAGGGAGTGATCGATCCGCCGAAAAATTGAGTCAGGCGGATCACGGTTGGCTCAAAGACAGTCTCCGGAACTCCAAATCCCAAAAGACCATGTGAGACCCAACTTCGCAGGCACAGGAGAAGCCTGTCAGCTCACAGCTGGAGGGCGGGGTTTTGGGAAGCTCGTGCTTGCCTCCAGCTGATCAAGAAAAGGACTTTAATGTGCGGGACCTTAAAAAACTAATACAGCCTGCCCAAAGCTTTTTACAGATCATCACCTCAATTAAAAAAGTAATCAAGGAATTGGGAGCGACGGCCGAGGCACCTCTAAGGCGTGTGGAGGAATATTTACGCCGCAGCGGACGGAAGCTTCCACAGATGACTGATTTACCGGTACAGGTGAGCGTATCTGGTACTGTACGTGAAGTAGGGACTCAGATTACAAGGGCAGCATGAGTTTGTAGTATCAGCTGCCAAGTAATCTTAAGTCCCACAATTGATGTAGGCGTGATGACCGAGTGTTCGGTGGAAGGAGGGGGGGGGGGGGGGGCTGTCGGAGCAGAGAGATAGTGCTGGCTATGAGTGGTCCCAAACCTTAAGACATCGACACCAGTCTCACTAAAACAAAATGGGTGCAGACAGTAAAGGGTCTCTCTCTTATTCATAGGGAGACCCAAACTGTAAGCAAGCCCCAGAAAGAAAAGGAGATCCCGCAGGTAAAACAGGGAACTCCTAACACAGAGCGTGTGTGGAGTGGATGCTCTCTGCAGGGGCAGGGAAATAGTCTGCCCCCAGTTGGACAAAAGGCAACGCAGAAGTTACCGCAGTCCCGCAGGACATTACTAAACGGGAGGAGACTATGTTATGAATGTCATAGGCCAGGTCTTTTATGGTGAAACTGTCCAGGGAGAACGGGGGAGGTTGTTAAATGGGAAAGAGAACTGCCATGTCTCCTCGTTATTGGAGGAAACCGTGGTCCGGTCAGGGCAGACAGTCCCTCCAGGAGAAGGACTACCCTAGTGGGGCTGGCCACCTCGCATTATGATGCTCAGCTGGGGGAGGAGTACTGTGATGGACGGCTGGCATTTCTCATCCGGCTAGGACGTCCCTCAACTGAAGAAACCAGCCTGTTCAGGGCAATACATCCCCGGGACGCTAGATGGCAGCTTCCCAGGATGAAAATGGATCCCCAGATTTCCGCAGGGCAGCATGGGACATGGAGTCCGGTTCTTCAACCCTGTTGGGTGCCGTGGGAGCCGCCAGGGGGATATTACTGTGACGTTAACCCGGAAGTACTTCTGGGACACCTGAAGAAGGCGTTTGACACGGAGATGGAAAACTTCCAGGTCATAGACTTTAAAAGGATTGTGGGAAACCCCAGCAGATCAAGCCGGAGTTGGGTGGTAGAGGATGGAGCTGCTGGGAGTGGAGGATTGTTAGTGATTTATTGATTATTATTATTATTGTATTGATTGAGAATTTTGGATTGTGCGATGCTTGGTGGACTTTATGCAAGAATATTATTAAAGCTTCTTCGTGAGGGGCATCTTATATTCATTTAGTACCCTTGATACCCCTTGCTACTGGTGTAGAAGGTGTTTCATTATTCTCCATTCCCTTCTTGTACAGGAGTCTGTTGCTTGCTCATCTGTTCAACAGCAACAATTTATTGTTTCAGCTGAATATACCCAAGAGCAATCAGCAGAACTCATACCATTGTCTGCGGCTTGCAATTAATATTTCATTGTGATTGCTCCGGAACAATTGAAAAGTTGCCGAAAAGACATCAGTGACAGAGTTAAATGTTGCTAACGATATTATGATCAATGTCCTCTGCCTAACTTTCTTCACCATGGAGCTGAACCCGCTTGCCTTCACCTCTGATTGTGGGATAATGAACATAAATAGAGGCTTGAAATACCTCCAAGAACACCATGATAACTACTCAATCATAAGTAAAATATGGCATTCATTTTCTATTGTTGTTTATAACATAAACTGTGAGCTACCGTTCCTTGCCAAAAGTCTAGTGACCATTTAAAGTCAGAGATTTCTACATCATCTAGTAATCTGTAAAAGTCAGACATCCAAAATAATCTCCAAGCTTAATGTCACTGTCTACCAACCAACTTAATTTAAATATAGCCCAAAGCCCACCTGCCCCTTTGGGATTTTCACACCCTGTTTCATATAGTTTTGCTTCCTGGCTGAAAATGTAAAACTGACAAGCAAATGCTCAGGGTCACATCATTTCCACTTAACATGCTCACACAGAGAGGTTAACTGCAATCGAAGGGACACGAAGTCAGAAGCTTCAGCTTATTCAGTTGAACTGTAATTATAACTTCAGCAAAATTATAACTTCAGACATATATCCTGGAACACCTAACTAAAGACCTATTTGCAGTCAGATAGATTTCAGCAAGAAATTGTAACAAGAATGCATCCTGAACAAGATTGTACACGCCGGGGGATCTTCATGGATTACGATACCGGACCAGAGATGTAGGAGGTGGTGCAGAGAAAGGAAGCAGAAACAGGGCTGCCAGGCTGGTGTAAGGACCAGGCTAAAGAATGCTCCTCACAAGCCTGCTTTGCCCAGCATTTGCATTACTATTGCCAGATCGCTCAGCAAAAAAATGGAAGAATAAGAGGTGATCATTTTTCAGCACAGAAATCTGTGCGTGATTGCTCAGTCATGAAAATAACTGAGACTTGGCTACATACAAGGATCCCTGATGAAGCTAAGCTATTGTGCTTGAAGACTACACAGCACACCATGCTAACAAGGATTAAGACTCCAGTAAGAGCAGAGGAAGGGGGACGTGCATTTAGTCTAATAATATGTGGTGCACAAATGCAAATATCATAGACAGGCACTGCTCACCAGATTTAGAGTACATGACAGTAAGATGTAGACCTTTTTACCTGCCACGGGAGTTCACAGTCATTATTGTGGTGGTGGATATTTCACTATGCACCATCAGCAAGACAGCATTAGACACCTGCTAACAGCAATCAGCAAGCTACGGATTGCTAATCCTGATCTGGTTTCTATAATAGCTGGAGAATTTAACCAAGCAAATCTAAAAAACAGTCCTCCTCAAATTCTACCAACAATAATATGCGACTTGTCCTGCAGAAAGGCCAAAACACATTGGAGAATAGTTACAGCAACATTAGGGAAGGATACAGAGCATCTACACCACACGCCTGCCACCCACCCCATCCCCACACATACACACCATGTAGCCCACTTAAACACTTATCTTTCTTTCTCAAACCTGCAAACTGACCTCTTATTATCAAAACAAAGCCAACTGTGAAAATCATCCAGACCTGGCCTGATGGAGCTTCTGTTGAACTCCAAGAATGTTTTGGGCACACAGACTGGGACCTGTTTGCATAAGAAGACTTAGAGGAGTACACATCCTCTGTCCTGTTTTATATACAGAAACGTGTAGATCGTGTCACTGTTAGCAAGCACATTTGATGCTTCCCAAACAGTAAACCACAGATGATTACAAACATCAAGATTTAGCTAAAAGGGCACATTACAGCATTTAGGTTTGGTAATGGTGAATTGTATAGTGCTGCAAGATCCAATTTGAAGACAGCCATCAAGAATGTAAAAGCATATTACAGACTAAAGGCCATTTCAATGATGGAGACTATATAGCATATATAGTGTATAGCAAGGCATCTACAGGGTGATCCAGATCTAATTATGCAATTTTCATTACGCTATAACTTATTAAGTTTATTACTTCAAGCCTGTATCCAACTGAATGGAGGACAAAGTGGGACATGACATGGAAAATCAGTGAATTAATTTAATGTAAGTCCATTTTCATTTTTATTACAAGATATTTCGAACAATTCTTTTGTCTTGTATTGTTTTCCTGTATTGCATTAAAAATTGCATAATTAGATCTGGACCACCCTATAGTACTTTACAAACTATATTGGCAGTAAACTCCCAACCATTAGCAGCAGCGAGTCAACAGCAGGATAACTCAGCCACTTTCTTGCCTGTTTTGAGGTGAATAAGGTGGCAGAGGCAGAGAGACTGGGACAGCACCATCATCAACAACAGGTATTAACAGTATGGCATTTACTCCTAGCACGAATTAAATCAGAAGAGCACTCTGCAGTGTGAATCCAAGGAAGGCCACTGGCCCAGATGGAATTCCAGGGAAGGCATTCAGAGACTATGCAGATCAGCTGGCATAGGTGTTTAACAACATATATAATCTCTCTTTGTCACAAAGCACTGTCCCCAAATACCTCATTTGTCATTATTTTACCTGTTTCAAAGAAAACAGTAATCAGCAGCCTTAATGATTACTGACCTGTAGCTCGCACTCCCACTATAATGAAGTACTTCAAGAAGCTAGTCCTGAGGCACATCAAATCTTCACTCCCATCCACCTTGGACCAGAGCCAACAAGTCAACAGAAGATGCCATTATTAGACTTTCTAGACTGCACTCTCTAAAGTGCACTGACTCATTTGAGCACTAGGGGGCATATTTGAGGACATTGTTTGTGGACTTCAGTTCTGCTTTTAACGCGATCATCCCTATTAGGATGGTAACCAAACTGCTCAACCTAGGTGTCAATTAGCACAAATGTACATGGATCAAGAACTTCTTAACAAACTGACCACAAACTGTTAGGTTGGGGACCCACTACTCCCTGACCCTAACACTCAGCACTGGAGCTCCACAACTCTGTGTGCCAAGTCCTCTTCTTTATTCCTTATATAATGATTATTGTACACCAATGCATAGCGCAAATACAATCATCACATAGCGCAAATACAATCATCACAATGCAGATGACACCACTGTGGTAGGTCTGATACAGAATGGTGATTAGTTTGCCTAATTTAGGGATGCGGTCAGCAAACTGTCTGAATGGTGCTTCATTAACAACTTGGATCTCAACACCTCCAAAGCAAAGGAGCTGATTATCAACTTCAGGAGGCAGGAACAGGAACTGCTGCACTATACATCAGAGGAGTCATAGTGGAAAGAGTGCCTAGCTTTAAATTCCTTCACAGTGGACCTCAAATGATCTGTTAACACAACTTCTCTGGTGAAGTAGGCACAGAAGCAGCTGTACTTCTTAAGGATGCTGAGGAAGGCTAGCCCGTTCAAGAAGCTGTTGTCCTCCTTTCGCTGCTCTATGGAAAGCATACTTATCTGTGGCATCCTGGCATGGTATGCTGACTGTTCTGTGGCTGACAAGAAGGCTCTTCAGAGATCCATCAAAACAGCACAAAAAATTACCAGCACCATGTTACCTTCACTAGAGGACAATGTTTACGAAGGACCAAAACAATAATTAGGGATCCATCTCACCTACACCACCAACTTTTTACTCTGCTGCCTTCTGGAAGGCATTACAACTCTAATAAGACACACAGTTCCAGACTACTGAAAAGCTTCTACCTGAGTGCTATTAGAGAACTAAATTTTTCTTAAGTAACTGTTTACTTCATCTGAGTGCTTTTGATCCTATGTCTTTCACTGTCACCCATGGCATAAATGCAACAAAAGTGCAATATCTCACAGACTCATTGCAATCACCATAAAATGGAACTATTCTATTAGTCACTTTTTATATGATTCCATCTTCAATGTTTTATTGGTTTATATTAATGTATGTGTGTAGTTTAAATGGTAGAGCATATGTTGAATCTGTTGTAGATTTTTTATATATATATATATATATATATATATATATATTGTATGTACTATTCAGGGGACACACCAAAATTTCATTGTACATCTGTTCAGTGACAATTATTTTCTATTTCATACCTCCCAAGTGAATAAGTGAGTCTGACTTCTCCTGCAGCAAACTCTCTTAGCCTTGCTGCTAGGTTCCTACAGACACACAATCAAGTGAGCTTTTCTTTATAAATTCATCACCCAAGCTCAGCTTTGGTCACTTTTGTTTCATTGTGTATTATCTTTGATTTTACTTTGCTCTTTTATGAATGCCTCTCTGGGTATATCTCCCTAAACCTTTGAATGAGAGCTCATTTGTGACAGCAATCATCACCACTTGCTCTGTTGCTGGTGATATGTCTGGAAAGTTTGCAGTCACTGAAACACCTTGTTAGTTTATCCTTCAGTTTACTGAGAAGCCTACTCTCTGAATCAGAGTCATTGAGCAGTAATTAGAAAGTGTCCAACATAGATTAGAAAGAATTTCCTCCCCTTTACATACCACACATTGCGATTTGTGATGCCTTTAAGTGAATTTTACCCAAAAAACTTGGGCTTTTAGTGTGTCAAATGGGTGGTCAGTCTCTGGTAACTGTCTGATTACTGAGTGGAGTTTGCATTTTCTCAGGATTTTGACATAAGTTTCCTCTGGGTGTTCCTCCCACAGTCTAAAGACATGCAGTTAGGTGGATTGGTGTTGATACAGTAAGTTGGCCCTTGTTTATGTGTGGTGACATGTTCAGTATGCCATGGACTGACACCACATCCAAGGATTGCTCCTGCCTTGTGCCTAGTGCTTACTTGGATAGGTACTGCTTCCCTGCAACACTGCTCTCAGCATGTCTGGAAGATGGGTGGATGAACAAAGTTTCACATAATGTATTTCATGGACAGAGGGTAGTAAGTGGTAACATATTAATTCTTTATCAGTGTGTAATGCGAATCTGAAAGAAAATGTGTACACATCTTTGACAACAATACTGCACTGATGATGAAAATCAGTTCACAAAAACACCCGATTTCATTTTATGACTATTTAAATGAATAAGTAAAATATAGTAGTAAATGACTTATAAAACATTCTGTTTGCTCTTATGATCAGGGAATGCAGAAGGATCAGCATAGTGAAATGGAATACTCTCATCCCACCTCCACATCTAGTACAGGAAAGAACATAAGGAGAATTTCACAGCTATTCAGTTTATACGCCACTAGATTCATAAAAAAATCTAGAACAAAAATGGATTAATAAGGACTTTTGGATGGGGATGAATGCCAATTTCTTATTATTACACTTTAAAAGAGCAATTTTGCAATACAATGCAATCCCTTTAGTTTGTTCAGTGTCTCTTGTCTCATTTATTACTACCATTAAACATATCCATTCAGTACAAATGAAAATTGCCAGATTTAGAGTTCTAAAGAATCATAATCCATTGCAGCAATCTAAAATATGAGTCTCTTATGTAAACTCTACACTACATAAAAATGCCAGTGCCTTCAGGCAAAAACTGAATTAACAAACTATTTTTAAAGGCTCACATCTCTCTGTTACTCATTTTTCCCAGGAAGACACACACAGGTATTAACAGTACTTGGGTTAAAAAAAAAAAAAAAACAGGTATTCATTTTTAAGTAGAATACACTTGATTTGATGCACTATTCTTCCTTAATTAGACATCCACAGGAAAATATTAAAGCATACTGTCACCTTGTATTGCATTAGTTTAAGACAATCTCTTATTTCTTTAATGCTTGTTGAATGCTGAATGCTTGCACTTGAATTAAACAGTCTGCAGCCCCCAGACATGCTTTGCGTAAACTACAATTCTGAAAATAGCTCATAAAACTGAACAGTTTTGCACCATTTATTTTCTTTCTGAAAATGTTTATTGCATTTTTGTGTGATATGAATTACATAGAGAAATCAATTTATTTTATTTAGAAAGGTTTCAGAAATAAGGCTATTAGAATTTGCCCATGGCCAATAAAGCTTCTTCCATGGCAAATAAAAACAGAATTGTCCTTGCCATTAGGTGTTATATTGCGTTGAAGACGGTTTCAGAAATGACCAGTTACTACTGTTAATACTGCGACTATAACTACTTATTAGCTGCTTTAAGAAAACATTACTTGTGTTTGTATCTTTTTTTTGCTTGTTTTCACTCCTTTTGGAAAATATAAAAAAATGTTCTGGTACTTTCACGTTTTAAATACTTTCATTTATGACAGACCTAGAAATCTATAAAGCAAAACTCAGATATGCCAGAGAGAGTTGCTTTGTGTACTTATGTGGTGTACTTTATTAAAGGATTTGTAAAGCCATTTTAATTATTACTGAATGATGAAAGCTTTGCTGGGAAAAAAAACACATTGCCCCAGTGTTTTCAACAAAAATAACCATATATATTATACATACATCATTCACTCCTCCTAGCTAGTTAGATTCACAGTTCAAATCAAAAACATCACTACCACTACATAAGCAAACATCTGTACCCTATACTTATCTTGTTAGGAATTTAATCTAATGAAACAATGTTAAAAAAGAAAAAAAAATTAACCAAGCCCTGAGAAGCTCCAAGCAAAGAAAAATGTTCCCTTAATGTACAAAAGTGAGCATCTTTAGAATTCACATAGACACGATTCTGGTTGAGTTCCATAGGCATGAAAAACCAAAAAAGAGATCTCCAAAACATTATTTTGGTTTCTCCTAGACAACATTGAGATCACAAAGAAATAAAATCGAGACATGTTCTTTTGTCTCATGTTTCTCATATTTTTCTCCTGTGACAAAATACCCCAGTAGCCTTTCAACTATCTCCTCTTCAGTTTCAGCAGAGAGCTCAGCAAAGTGACACAAAAGTCTCAAAATTTTCCACATAGTTTCTTGACACTTCACCATATATTACTGGGCATCGTGTGCTCTTTAATATAAGGTGAAATGTTAATAAAACACTTTTCTGTGATTACAAAACTGTAGTCCTGGCTTCAGAATAATATTATTAGTTGATCTAATTTATATTGCTGTGCCTTTAAATTAGATCATACTCAGTCTGGAAGATAAGACAGGTAGTGTGACATTGGACTTAAAGCCCTGAGGTTATGTACTCAAATCTAAGGAATTTTAGGAGAAACCACAAAGTTGATTCTGACACCATGCAAAGCTATAAGAAAGTCACTCTGAACAAGTCTATAAGAAGGGAAGAAGAAGGGAATTTTACAGTACAGCCTGACTCCTGCAAGACTAAGAGCAAATACTACTGGACATAACAATAAACTAAGTTAAAGAGAGCCAGAACGGCTAATTCCTCCATGAAAGGGAACTCATTGAGCCTTAGTCGAGTTTAAAGTAAATTCACCACATTCATATAGTTTTGTTTTAAGTTTTTTTTTTCTTAATCTTAACGAAGGGCATTAATAAGGTGCTTGAATGTCAAATATTTGCCTGTGTTAAAATTGCTTGAAATATTTGAGAGTAAAAAGCAACATTCATATTGCTGGTTGCAAATTACACATTACTGTAAAAGTAAAATATGTACAGTATTTTAGTGAGATACATGTTAGGTAGTTTGCAAGCTTTCCACATGCACACTGCATTACTCAGAAAGTAAAGTATGTTTTATTTCACTGAGGAACACAACCGTGTCTCTGTTTCTCCACATAGACTGGCAAAATTCAGGTCGCTGTGTTAGTGATATCACAGACTGTTGCAGAGTTGTCAGACAGAAGCAAACTCCTAAATACTGTACTGACTCATAAACACAGAAAAGCTAAAGCCAACTGGGATGTACACCTGTTTGTTCAGTGGAATAAAATGAGAACAATCTTAAAACAGAGAATTGATTATGTCAGGTTTGTTTTCCCTCATACTTTACATGTTTAAGATATACAGGTATACCAGACGCATACTGTGATCGTATAATCCTTATTTATCAATATAAACCGTATTCATTCTATTTAGTAAAATCTACGCTAGACATCTAACCCAGAGAAAAAACAGGTGGTGTTTAGTCGAAACAGCAAGAACCTTACACAAAAATCATTTACAATTTTGGCTTTGCAAATGTGAAGCCAAAAATATGAAATTTATCTAACACTTAGCAGTAAACAGGCTTGTTGCTCTAGGCCTCATTGGTCAGAAGGTCATCATCTTGGCTGTGGCTACCATCACAGAAGCACTAAAACAGAGACCAAGTCCACCATAGGGCACTCACTCATACTTCACCAATTTACCTAACATACACATCTTTGAGAAATGGGCGGAAAACTGAAGTCCTGGAAACAGAACATTCATTATACAGTGATCCCCCACTATATCGCAGTTCAGCTGTCGCGCCCCCGCTACGTCGCGGATTTATTAATACTACTACTATTACTAGGGGGCTTTGCCCCCTGCTCGCTTTGTTCACCCACCCCCGGGTTTGGGTTACCGGATAAACAATTTAAAGAGACTGTTATTTTCATGGGAATTGTTACATATGGATTATTTTCATTTTTATTTTAAAACATTTGTAAAAACAATATTTGTCCTTATTTTATTTCCCTGGGCATGAATAAATCTCTTTCTCGCAGCACTTATAACACTGCTTGTGTTGTGAAGGGGGTTCTGAACACACGCTAAGAAGATGCAATCTGTTCAGCTGGTGTCTTGCTGCTGCTGGCCAGCTGTGTGTTGTGCTTGTCGCGCTTTTCGTCAATCACTTAAAAGCCTGTGCAGCAGCTGTCCTTTTGCCACTTCGCGTCTGTGCCATTTTCTTTGTGAAGGGGGGGAGATGAACGCAGGGAAGGAGAAGTGATTAGATCATCTGCTGGCTTACTGCAGCTGCTGCTGGCAAGCTGCGTGTTCTGCTTGCCGTTGTTTTAAGAGCTGGGAGCACCTGAAGTTTTTCTGTCAAAAGCATTCCAACAACTGCTAGGTTAGATGTCAGTGAACTTGTTTTAAATCGTTTGTAAGTAGGGCGTGACGTGCAAAAGTCACTGGTCTCACGGGTTGTGCCTCCTAAGGTTGTAACGTCTAGTCTTGTGTGTCGCCAAATTATCTGTCCAAGATGATCTGGTCTTCGCTCAAACCCACCCCCCCGGAGGCGCGTTATGCTCCTGCCACTTCACGTTGCGAAGGTGTGGAATCTGAATGCACGATAAGGAGAAGTGGACTTTGTGCTTGCTTTGTGCTGCTTCTGCCAAGATGCTTGTTCTGCTTGTCGCTCTGTCAATCATTTAAAAGCCTGTAAAGCAGCTGTCCTTCTGTCTCACTGCCTTGTCTTGCCTGACGTTAAAATGTTTTATAATAGAACAATAGAATGTTACTCATATCCTTAGCCCGACATCCACATATCATATGTGTTCACAAAGTGTGTTTTAATAAGTTTACATGTGTTTAAAGTGTGTGGGATGAGTATTTTAAGGGTTAAACTATAAAAAAATATTTATATGGTCTTTCTATATCGCGGATTTTCACCTATCGCTGATGGGTCTGGAATGTAACTTCTGTGATAAGCGGGGGATCAATGTATACATAAATAAATGTTCTGTGTGCTTTGTGGGTGAAGTCCCAGTAGGTTGGAATCACTGCTCCTGGATCTTCTCTCGAAAAGGCCGAGGACAGGAGAAATCCAGTAACATATTTAGTTGTATTTGAAATATTGTAGGGTTTTTCTTTTTCTTGTGGATTTACTGTACTGTTTTTTCTGACATTCTACTTTCTTGGATTTATTTTTTCTGATTCTTTCACTATTTTGGTCTTTTGAGAATTTTACTCTATTTTTCAAAAAAATCCTAATTTGTAAATATTCCTCGTTTGCCATTTTGTGCACTAGCTGAAGGATCATGGTCATCCTCCCCCTTGGAGCCTTTGGCTTTGTTTTGGGACATTTTTAGTTATTTAGTCATCTCTACTTGTTTGGAGCATACTAGGCTGGAAGCCAGTAGTTATTACTGAGGAGTAGCTGAATTGGTTTGAGCTTCTTCTAGGCTGGCCAGTAAAGCTCCTGGTTTGCCCTGTATGCCTATATTTCAGAGGCTTCACATCAGTTTTGCCATATTTTGGCTTCAGTATATAACAGGTCCAATGCAACATTACTTTATACAATAAATAATAACTACATGAAAAAGCGCTTCAGAAAGGATGATAAATTGCATGAGTTTTCTGTTATTCATAATTTAACATTTTAGTTTTAAAGTCCCGTAAACATTACTTTTTAAATGTTCGATACCTCTGCTTAGATACAGATGTGGCACTCTCAGTAACAAGAAGATGCAATGATAACTCTAAAGAGCAGCAAATGAAAATAAGGGTGCTCTATAGTATCCAGTGGTAGGGATGATAAGAGAACAAATGGGGTATGTCCAACAGGGGAGTGTGTACTGCTAATTTATTAAGGAGGTCAGATAATGTGAACTTGATCTTTTTTATTTATAATCACACCTTGGGTATTATTGTAGGATTTCAACTATTAGATAACATAACAATGAAATATATGGTGCTGTATACTGTATGCCTATCACATACTACTGAAAATGGATCTTGGAATTTTCTGTAAATGTACATCAGATCTGTAACAAGGAGGAAAGGAATTAATATTGGAATTAGAAGTATCCCTTAAATTAGAACATATTAAATTCATGAATTCACTCATTTTATAAACCAAATTAGACAGATATAGGGTTATAGGAGCCTACCCCAAACAAGAAAGAGGGGGACAGCAATTCAGAACAGAGCAGACTTACATACTATGTACATGAGTAGGGAAGCCAGACAACATAATCTCAATTCCACAGTTAGAATCCTCACAAAAATACTGACAAGCTGAAGAGTGAAATTCAAGTCCCATGGAGTTATCACACAGCAATGCTAATCGCTGTGCCACCTAAAACTGTAAAACATAACCAGATGTGAAGAATATGTAATTTGTGCCCATGAGAAAAAATATGCCAGTATAATAGTCAAGAAAGCAGTTGTGCAGAAAAAGGAGGAAAAAACACACACACTCTATTCCAATTCAGAGACACTACACTCTGCAGGATCATTAGTGTCTCCCTGCTGAGTCTGCTGGTAGGCTGGCTTTGCTTATTATACTAAAGACAGATAGATTAACTAGTTTGTGAAAGTGATTCTAGCCTACAACCTTTAATAGACATTCCACTGGAAAGCTCATTTCTGCTTTTCAAATTTTTGAAATGTTGAGCAGAATTGGAAAGCTTTACTTTCTTTCTTGAATTAAAGCAACCATGACTGGAATTTGAACAATTCAATTAACTGCTCTGTAGGATGACAACACATGTTTGCATCTATTTTTTATTTTTATGGGTATATTATAGAAGGAAACAGAAAAACTGAAGGTAATTCAAATAATTGTAGATATCTTATATTACATACCCAAAACCGACAATTAAACATCTGAACATTTTATAGACACTAGCAACATCTGAGCCAGCAAGAAAGTATGGGTAATAGCCTAATTGATGTTCTGGCACACAAAATGTAAGGATTGCTATGTAGCTAAATTGATCACAGGAGAAAAAAAAAAAAACAAGCAAACAAAAAGTCCAAATGACCTGATTTTATAATTTATTAGAGACAAAAAATTGGTCATTCTGGAATGTCTATGAGAACTATACTGGACTATAGTATTCTAGTACTGTATACTTAAATACATGCCCCCATTCTGATAAAAAGCAAAACAAAAACTAAATGGTACAGAGGCAAATTCATTCAAAGTTAAACTAAGACAAGAATTTGGATTCTTGCAATGGAGCAGATAGATGATTATGTAAAACATTATTGAAGGTGTGACAGAAAGCAGACTTCTACCATTTTAATAGATTGAAACAAATTAGTACACAATGTTTAACATTGTGCTTTGATGGAGGATCGAGTTATTTTACAAAACATTTTACTTCCTTAAGGAATGCAAGAACAAAATCAAAATTCTTTCAGGCTTAGCATTTAGTATTTACTGTATTTTTTATTCAGTTTTACTTCATTTAATCATTTAGTACATAAAGAGTTTTTTCAGGTGACACAAAACATACAAACTACCTTGCTCTTATTTTGTACAGTCAAAATAAATATTTAAGTGAAATATATTTTTCTAAATATGTTGTTTGCATAAGTAGTATGTGATTAATTCATTACAAGAGCGTTCAGTATTTCACATATATGCAAAATATTTAGTGCATTTAAATGTGAAACAACAACAGGAAACTTCCATATATATACATATTTACTTGTTTGCTTGTTAACATATAAATGTCATTTTGCTACTTTAACACAGGCATTTTGATCTCTTTCTGGACTGGTTCACTCCTCTTCAGAAGAGTAGGCAATGTTAGCTTCTCCACAGAATACCAAATACAGTGCAGGCACTTGACTGACACTGGTTAGCGTAAGCCATGGCTTTTCAAGTAAACCACTAGCCTCAATTAACAACCTTTAATCTAACTCTATTTCCAGTTTAATGCAAAAGGTGCATTATAGTGGATAAGGACAACAGACCAATCTTTCTCAAAAAGTTAAAACTTCATTAAATATTAGGGGAAGTATAGTGGGTCTGTAGCACTCTCCATGGGTGTGCATACTCAGACAGCTGATGGAGGTTGGTGAAGTAATTGGTGTGAAACACACCAGCCAGTAGAGAGGGTAAGAGGCAAGTGGTCAGGGAATCCAAGGAAGAACGATTGCTCAACATCCTTAGGGCAGATAGTTATAGGGGTAGCAGAGGGATGTCTCCCTATGGATCTTTGCCAAAGGAGGCAGTCATGGTTAAGCCGGTCTTGAAAGGGACTGGGTTGCGGACGTCTCTGCAAGCTGAGAGATCTGGAAGGGTGAATTGGTGAGACAAGAAAAAGATGTGTTGGGCTAAAGGAGAAGAGAAAGAAAGGATGGAAAAGAAGAACAGAAAAAGAATGAGAAAGAAGAAAAAGAAATATGAAAGGGAGACAAACTTGAGAGTCCATGCTGAAAGGAGAGTCAGGTGGTCAGGAACAAGCCTCAGGGATGCAGGAGTTGGAGGCTGTGGAATGGGCGCTCCTACCGAGTGCTTTCCTGTGAGTAGGAGCAGTCTGAAATGCGGTATATCCCCCATAGATATCGGGGAACATGTAGATGCTCAGATTGGAAGCCATGGCCCAGTAGACAACCGGCTTACAAATTGTTGGTTTGACTGCTCCTGTTGCTTGGGCGTCTCCCACAGCTGTAACAGCCCATATTGGGTGAAACTGAGGAATTGTCTTCTTTTAGAAGGCAGCACTGGTCCCATGAGTGGTAAAGAAACAGTCTCTGATTATTTTTAACATCTGGTTTTAAGAAAATATTAATTGAACTTTTTTTAATTTTCACCTGGACACTGTTTATGATTATTTATTTATTGAAGATTTATACTGCACTTTTGGACACTGTTTTTTGGTGTTTTTTAATGAAAGCACTTTTATGCACCTACCCCTTTCTTTGTGTGGGTGTTCTCATTTCCTCGCTCATCCCTTGGGTGCGTTATCATTGGTAGCAGAGGCTCACCAGAAAGACCTGACAGCATGGAGCTGACCTGCACCGTCACAGAAGTACACCCACCAACATTTTTTATGCCTATGTTTTGGCGCAATATGGTGTAAAACCATAAACTTAAGTTTTTCCCCCCTCAATTACAGATTAAACAGTATTTTCCTAAGTCATTGCAAAAAGAAATCAAGGATTCTGCCAGGAGACATAATTCAGGTAGTGAGTTAACAATTTAACTGTTGTGTTAGATTGCATATTTAGAATGAGAGCTCAAATCATACATAATTTTAAAATAGGTCACAAGTCAGTAAAATGACAGATGAATATGGCACGTGGTGGAGAAAAGCCAAAACAGTGGCCAGTGGCCACTGCAACCACTGGTGGAAGACACATCTGGGCTTTCAATGCCTGTGAAACTGCAAAGGAATAGGCAAATTCTACCATACAAAAGATGCAGCTCAAAGTGCTTTACAAAATGTCAAAGAGAAAGTTACAAGAAAAGAAAAAGCAAATAAAAGTAGGCAAGAATAAAGAAAAAACAAATTAATCTGTATGATGTTATAAAACACGTATATAAGAATGCTACTCCTCTAATATATATAATATTATGATGCAAATCTCTAGAAATGAGTCCGGTGATGAGGTCAGATGGTCAGAAGGACAGAAAACAAACAAAAAAAAACTCCACTTAGGTTGGAGAAAAATAAAGTCTGCAGAGGTTCCATGCCAAAAGACCTACCAACCCCCATTGGGCATTCTACCTAATATAAATGTTCTTAAGTCATTCCTGTTTGTGTCCACGCTGCATCTGAGAGGATTCAAGGAAACCAGTCTGGTGGATAGCTGGGGCACCTGCCTTCATTCCAGCATCTCAGAGTGCTGAGATTCAAAGACTATTTAATCTGACTCATATTAGACTCAACAGCATGCACATGTGGTGTTAAAGAATGTCCAGGAGAAGAAGCGCAGCCATCAGGTCTACTGTAGGTCGTAAGAGCTCTGATGTTGTCCTTTACAACCATCCATGAACTTGTATGGAGTTGATTATCATAGACTGCGCTGTCAACCGGCCATGTTTCATTTATAATGATCATGAAGTATATATTGCCAGCACTGACTGATCATCAAAATTATGATGCATGTTTAATGCAATTTATGCCTTTATGCATATAAATGTTGTAAGGTTTAGTACTTTACTGTTAATACATTTTAGTTGTATCTAATTTAAAGCTCTATACAAAAATAAACTAAATGTAATTCACAAAAGTATATTGCAGTGACTAAAACCATTTACTATGAAGTAGCAGAAAGAGAGCTTTTGCTGCAAGAGTTAATTGACTGGAAGCTGTTCCAATGAAGCAACCCTATTATTGATGTATAAATCACTGAAAGCAGATGCTATACATGAACCAAACATTAAATGTGGTGTATTTAAATGAAGGAGGAAACATGTCATATGCTTTTTAAAAGGTTTGACTGAGCATAATAGCACCAAAACAATCTGTCACCTGTGCTGATACAGAATTCTCAATGAGTTCTGACTGATTACATTTTTGCTGAAAGTTGTACAGTATATGAATAAGGGAGTGAAAGTATAACATCAGAACACGTAAAGAAGGGTAGAGATGCTAAAATACATACTTTGCCCAACTCATGCCAGTGCAAATATATTCAGTTTTTTAAAAGGAACATTTTTAGGTTGAGATGGAGTATTGCATTCTTGCATTTGACATGTGTATGTACAAAACTAAGGATTGATGTGGTTATATGAAATTACCAAAAATTGTGCCTTCCGTTTGGTGCTTTGCAGTTTATTTTGTCTCAAGCTTGTATCAATTACAGAATTCCCCAATCATTCACATTCATTTAGATAAAGGCCTCAATTGTCTCTACAGTCTTACCAGGCAACATCTTATTTAAAATGATCACATTTAAGAGGATAGAAGCTCTTAAATTTTACAAACTTAATTATGATCAGTTTATGTAGAAAAAGAAAACACTTTAAAGCAAACTTCCTCATTCCTGTTTGCACCATGCATGAAACTACTGTGATAGCGAAGGACTACTTTATTGAAAGACTCCACTCTCAGTCAGTTGTTCCCAGAAGTTGCAATTGAATGGATGAGAACAAAATTAAGCTAGGCTGTGGGCAGGCTAAATATAAAGTGACTGCACCACAAGGTCATCAGCATTTTTCAAAGAAAGCCTAAATGAAAGCAAGTCATGCAAAAAAGAATGTCATCATTTCAATTGCTCATAATCTATTAAACTAAGAAAAAATAATCTGAAAATCATGTAATCATTCATTTAATTTCAAACACAACTTTTCCCAACACGGAATGTGCAGGACAAGCAACACAGGACAACAGCTTAAAAGTTGTGTAGTATCTATATACATCTCCAATTGTTTATTTGTTTTGTGCTTTAATTTTATAATATATAAAGACTGGCAGTGGTTTCTGGCCTTGGCAAGCCTTTTTTTCTTATTTTGTAACTTTAGCAGTGCCATTAGATTTGTCTGTCCTGTGAGGTGCCTACTCATTCAATCTATTGACTTTCAGGAACTTATCTTCTAATTCTGTTATGGTATTGGGTCTGCCAGACTTGTTCCTGTCAGTTTCCTCCAGCTTCCAAGTTCCCTTTGATGGTGTAGGACACTGGTACTTACTGACACTTGGACTTTATTTGCAATTTCTCTAAAAAGAAAAACCTAAACTTTTAAGGATTGCAATAGTTTGCCCTTCTTCCTTTGTTAATGACCTTTTTCTCCTCATTATAATAATAACATACAGTGCAACATTGTCCCAATAACACTTTACAGGGTGTAGCAACACAGTTTGTTCCAACATTGCTTTTATACAGTGTCATGCATATGTGCCAGATGGCTCCCCAATCAGCTCAGCCAATGTAAGCAGCTCCACTTCAGGGAAGAGGGTGCACTATTGCTAACAGACTCCCCTCCTTTTTTCACAGCCCAATACATATGCAGTGAGGGCAACTAGTCCAAAAAAACAGCACCAACCCCAGGACAAAGGCATTTTCAGAGAACCAAGGAGGACAGGTGTTTAGAAATGAGATTCCATTACTTTTACATTTGTGTTATTTTAAAGTCTCTGTTGTGTTATGCTATTGTCAGGACTGTTTCTGTTATTGTTTTCACCTTTCTTTTGGGTTAAAAAGTAAATTGGGCTCCTGGGATGATAACCAAAATTTTTGTATATTCTGGACTGCATCCTGGCTGCTGGTCACAACAGACAACGGGTTTGTAAGTAATCAACAAAAGTTGGGACACTTGTATGAATTGTTTGCATTAATGCTCAAGAATGAAAATAGCATTATTTTTCAATTTTTGATAACCTTTTTTTTTTTATATCTCTGGCAAATTCTAATAAAAACTGTAAAAATGGGGTGTTCTACAACCTTTAACCAGTAGTGCGTATGCATGCATCTACACTCATTTAAAGGATTATTAGGAACACCTGTTCAATTTCTCATTAATGCAATTATCTAATCAACCAATCACATGGCAGTTGCTTCAATGCATTTAGGGGTGTGGTCCTGGTCAAGACAATCTCCTGAACTCCAAACTGAATGTCAGAATGGGAAAGAAAGGTGATTTAAGCAATTTTGAGCATGGCATGGTTGTTGGTGCCAGACGGGCCGGTCTGAGTATTTCACAATCTGCTCAATTACTGGGATTTGCACGAACAACCATTTCTAGGGTTTACAAAGAATAGTGTGAAAAGGGAAAAACCTCCAGTATGCGGCAGTCCTGTGGGTGAAAATGCCTTGTAGATGCTAGAGGTCAGAGGAGAATGGTTCAAGCTGATAGAAGAGCAACTTTGACTGAAATAACCACTCGTTACAACCGAGGTATGCAGCAAAGCATTTGTGAAGCCACAACACGCACAACCTTGAGGCAGATAGGCTACAACAGCAGACCCCACCGGGTACCACTCATCTCCACTACAAATAGGAAAAAGAGGCTACAATTTGCACGAGCTCACCAAAATTGGACAGTTGAAGACTGGAAAAATGTTGCCTGGTCTGATGAGTCTCGATTTCTGTTGAGACATTCAAATGGTAGAGTCAGAATTGGGCGTAAACAGAATGAGAACATGGATCCATCATACCTTGTTACCACTGTGCAGGCTGGTGGTGGTGGTGTAATGGTGTGGGGGATATTTTCTTGGCACACTTTAGGCCCCTTAGTGCCAATTGGGCATCGTTTAAATGCCACAGGCTACCTGAGCATTGTTTCTGACCATGTCCATCCCTTCATGACTACCATGTACCCATCCTCTCATGGCTACTTCCAGCAGGAAAATGCACCATGTCCCAAAGCTTGAATCATTTCAAATTGGTTTCTTGAACATGACAATGAGTTCACTGTACTAAAATGGCCCCCACAGTCACCAGATCTCTACCCAATAGAGCATCTTTGGGATGTGGTGGAACAGGAGCTTCGTGCCCTGGATGTGCATCCCACAAATCTCCATCAACTGCAAGATGCTATCCTATCAATATGGGCCAACATTTCTAAAGATGAGTGTATACTAATAAAAGGCAAAGCCCTCACTGACTGACTCACTCATCACTAATTCTCCAATTTCCCGTGTAGGTAGAAGGCTGAAATTTGGCAGGCTCATTCCTTACAACTTACTTACAAAAGATGGGTAGGTTACATTTCGAAATTCTACACATAATGGTCATAACTGGAACGTATTTTCGTCCATATACTTTAATAGAATGCAGCTCGATAGCCGTGGGAGGCAGAGTTTCGTATTAAAGCATTTAACCAATCACATTTCAGCCATCATTTGTTGCCAGGTAGAGAGGCTTTCACAATCTGTTGTGGAGGCACTCTAACACAGAATAAATGTCGATTAACCTGTTGCTTCAACCAATCAGATTTTGAGTTGGTGTCAGTAGGGCCCTCTAGCAGGCCTACGGCAACGTCACTGTATTCAGACCCATTGATTGGATAGAAGCCGATATGAGGAACTCTACGAGGCCATTGAACGCACCGCAAACGCTCCGAGCGAAAGATCGTCGTGCACTACGGCCAACTCCATGGCAGGATTCTGGACAATATTATTTGCCAGACACAGACCAGATTTCAAGACCATAAAAACCTGGTGTTTGTCACGCTCCTTGAGCCCCAGAAGTTTCGGGAATACAAGAAAAATTTCACGCATGCAGCCTTCTCCACTTTAACACAACAGCAATGAGTGCTTTTTGATTTGTCTCGGCTAAAAACAGAACTGACTGTAATGTATGCCATAGATGATTTTGCAGGAGAATCTCCCACTGATCTCCTTGACTTCCTTCATCAGAAAAATCTGAATGAGAGCATGGGGCAGCTGTTCACATTGGTATATTTGGCGGTGAGCATTCCTGTGTACACTGCTTCTGTCGAGCGGACATTTTCAGCCCTAAAGTGAAATCAAACTTATGCCAGAAATACTATAGGGCGGGTTCACCTTTCAGCATTAGCTTCAATGGTGATAGAAAGTGAGGTTTTGATGGAACTGAAGCGCACGGATAATCCGCACGACAGAGTAATTGAACTGTTTTAGAGGAAAGAAAGGACGATGGATTTTGTTTACAAATAATCCTAATTTTTGTTGTGTAAAATGTTGCGATTTTCCTAAATAATATTGCAAGTTTATGAGTTATTATTGATGTTTTTTATGTGTGTCGCGGCTGTGGCTGCAGTAGAAAGGAACTTGTTCATCCCTGGTTTGTCTATAAAATAAAGACATTTATTGTGGCTACAGGAGTGTGTATATATATATCTATATATATATATATATATATATATATATATATATATATATCCCGATCTACATACTGTCAATTAAACGAAACACACAGCATGGGCAACACGAGAGGCTTCGCCTCCACCGCTGACGTCCGAGGTTCGATTCCCGAAAGGGGGTGCAGTGAGTGTGTATGCCTGATCAGCCCAAAAATTAGGGCGAAACACGTGCAGCGTACTGTTTGCATTATTTGACAGTAAAACTATTTCAATATATTCAATATATATACAGTGGAACCTCGAGATACGAGTTTAATTCATTCCAGCACTGAGCTTGTATAGCGAATTTCTCGTATCTAGAAAAAACTTCCTCATTGAAAATAATGGAAATCCAGTTAATCCGTTTCGCACCCCCAAAAATATCAACATAAAAATCAATTTTCTTAATAAATAACACTGATAAATAATATATACAAGTGTAACCTCAGTTTGCAAGTAATTTGGTTTACAAGTGTTTTGCAAGACGAGCTACATTTTTTAATTAATTTTGACTTGATAAAACGAGTAATGTCTTGCAATACAAGTAGTATGGATACACTTTGTCTGCTGAGTGTCATGTGAGCATAACTGAGCTGATGGTGGTTTTCTCTCGTGCATATCTCTCTCTCTCGCTCTCTCTCTCTAGAGAGAGAGAGAGGGCAATCGTCTCCTATTCTCCGTCTGCATGTCCGCAATATTTTTGAATACAGCGAACTGCTACAGCGAAACAATGAAATCACAAGCGCACAAACGCATAGATCCTCACGCTACAGGAGAACAAGGAACACTGAGTGAGCCGACGGGCTGGCAGCGTCAGCTTGGGTGAATCCCAGAGTCTAGGCGGATCGGGAATCGCGTCACGCATAACCACAGCGTGGCTTGTTACGTGAGCCAATTCTTGTATTTAGATCTGAATTTTTCGCTCATACTTTCCTCTTATCTTGAATTTCTCGTACACAGAGGTGATCGTATCTAGAGGTTCCACTGTATATCAGCGCTTCCCGAGAGGGGGTGCAGTGAGTGCGTACTGCCTGATGAGCCCAGAATTAGGGCGAAACACGTGCCACATACTGTTTGCATTATTTGACAATAAAACTATTTCAGTATATTCAATATATATATATATCAGCGCTTCCCGATTCATTTTACCCTCGAACCCCCTTGGTTTGAGAAGAAGTATGAAAAAATAGGAGGTTAACGCAGAAAAACAGATCACCAATTGAAGCTTTATGAATAATGGATACTTTATTCGCCATCAATAATTGTTTTGGTAAAGCCATACTCAGTGTAATCCTCCTTCCACCTTCCATGTTGTAATTTTTTCGTGACTAGCCATGATTAAATGAACGGTAAAAAAGTAAAAGCAAAGCGAGGGTGACTTATCCAGGCAGGCAGGCGACAGCTCAATAGCTCGAATTTGGATATAAGTAGGTTCTATTTAGTCGACAGAAATATCTTTGGTAGGAATGTAAGTTGAATTTAGTCTTTAAATTTCTATGGTGAAGAAAAATTTATGCAATGATGACTAAATTTAACTTACATTCCTACCAAACATATTTCTGTTGACTAAATAAAAATTACTTATATTTAAAATTTAAATAGAACTTGAACAGATACGACAGTTCATAATACCCACGCAGCACTACAGTAAGTGCACATAAGAGCAGGAGTCATCCTTTTTAACAAGCAACATATTGCACTGATACGAAATAGCCTGCCCATTTATTTAGGAATGGACAGATAAATTATGATTTTGTACAAATAATGTTTTTCATTTTTCTTCCTCGATGGATTCTGGCAGCCCCAGCAACAGCTGCTCGCACCCCAAAGGAGATATATACTTTATAAACTGCTCAAAAAAATTAAAGGAACACTTTGAAAACACATCAGATCTCAATGGGAAAAAGAAATCCTCCTGGATATCTATACTGATATAGACTGGGTAATGTGTTAGGAACGAAAGGATGCCACATCGTTTGATGGAAATGAAAATGATCAACCTACAGGGCCCTGAATTCAAAGACGCCCCAAAAATCAGAGTGAAAAAATGATGTGGCAGGCTAGTCCATTTTGCCAAAATTTAATTGCAGCAACTCAAAATTGTACGCAGCACTTTGTATGGCCCCTGTGTTCTTGTATACATGCCTGACAACATCGGTGCATGCTTCTAATGAGATGATAGATGGTGTTGTGGGGGATCTCCTCCCAGATCTGGACCAGGGCATCACTGAGCTCCTGGACAGTCTGAGGTGCAACCTGGTGGCATTGGATGGACCAAAACATAATTTCCCAGAGGTGTTCTATTGGATTTAGGTCAGGAAAGTGTGGTGGCCAGTCAATGGTATCAATTCCTTCATCCTCCAGAAACTGCCTGCATTCTCTTACCACATGAGGCCAGGAATTGTCGTGCACCAGGAGCCACTGTACCAGCATAGGGTCTGACAATGAGTACAAGGATTTCATCCTGATACCTAATGGCAGCCAAGGTGCCTTTGTCAAGCCTGTAGCAGTCTGTGTGATCCTCCATGGATATGCCTCCCCAGACAATCATTAACCCACCACCAAACTGCTCATGCTGAATGATGTTACAGGCAGCATAATGTTCTCCATGGCTTCTCCAGACCCTTTCACTTCTGTCACGTACTCAGGGTGAACCTGCTCTCATCTGTAAAAAGCACAGGGCACCAGTGGTGCATCTGCCAATTCTGGTATTCTATGGCGAATGCCAATCGAGCTGCATGCTGCTGGGCAGTGAGCTCAGGGCCCATTAGAGGACATGGGGCCCTTGGGTCACCTTCATGAAGTCTTTCTGGTTGTTTGGTCAGAGACATTCACACCAGTGGCCTGCTGGAGGTCATTTTGTAGGGCTCTGGCAGTGCTCATCCTGTTCCTCCTTGCCTAAAGGAGCAGATACTGGTCCTGCTGATGGGTTATGGACCTTCTATGGCCCTCTCCAGCTCTCCTAGAGTAACTGCTTGTCTCCTAGAATCTCCTCCATGCCCTTGAGACTGTGCAGGGAGACACAGCAAACCTTCTGGCAATGACACGTATTGATGTGCCATCCTGGAGAAGTTGGACTACCTGTGCAACCTCTGTAGGGTCCAGGTATCGCCTCATGCTACCAGTAGTGACACCGACTGTAGCCAAATGCAAAACTAGTGTAGAAACAGAAAAGATGAGGAGGTAAAAATGTCAGTGGCCTCCACCTCTTAAACCATTCCTGTTTTGGGGGTCATCTCATTGTTGCCCCTCTAGTGCATCTGTTGTTAATTTCATTAACACCACAGCCGCTGAAACTGATTAACAACCCCGTCTGCTACTTAACTGACCAGATTAATATCCCATAAGTTTCATTGACTTTATGCTATACTCTGATTAAAAAGTGTTCCTTTAATTCTTTTGAGCAGTATATATAGATATAGATAACAGTGACAAAACAATTACATTGATTACATTGACAATCATGTTACGTTATTTTCAAAATGTTTCCTTTTCTTTTTCATAACTTCTTTAACACACTACTTCTCCGCTGCGAAGCGCGGGTATTTTGCTAGTGTATATATAAATACTTGCAAATAAATATTGTATAAAATTGTATATATGTTTTGCATGCTATGTATGCTCTATAGGGTGGTCCAGATCTAATTATGCAATTTTCATTATACTATAACTTAAGTTTATTACATAGAGAATTCACAAAAAATTCTTTTTGATGCCGATAGATGGCAGCACCTGCCTTGCATTCCAAAATGGCAGGGAGACGGTTGTCAGTCGAACAGCGGGTGTGATGTGTTCGCCTTTTCATAATTGCATAATTAGATCCGGACAACCCTGAATTTTTAAATTAAATTTATGTATTTTATTTTTGCCAGCTGTTCCGAGGAGACATACAAGAAATTATTTCATTTAACTAGGTATCCTATGCACAAATGACAAACTTGACATGATAATATACATGACAATGACCTGACTATATACTGTACACTTATACATACACACATTTTCTGTCACCAGCTATAGTGTAACAGGAGTTAACGCTGACAAAATTTGATTGCTGGAATTTATGTCATATACACTTTAACCAGTTATCAAAAATTGTGTTATAAATTAATGAGTTATAAGATTTTACCTAAAATGACCTCTTAAATATTTCTTTTTAACCAACCCACTTGTCCATCCATACTTGTCCCAAATTTTATTTTCTTCTGAATTTACATGTATTCATTTTATGCACTGTTAAAACAATTCAGTCTTGGAAATGTTACTTCTTGCAGAAATTTGATATGATTTAAAATTACAAGCCAAACAAGAATTCCCTTGACGCATGTCTTCGTGAGTTATAGAGAATAGTACATTATGTAAAATGAAACAGAGTTCAACTGCCCCCTGCTGGACCATATTACCAATGACTAACCAATCTGTTGGAACATTGCATTTTAAGGCTTAGGAGATGTAGGTAATCAAATGGGCAGTTACGAGGTAAATAAATGCGTAGTAACTGTTAATATCAGAAAAACTACCCAAAAAGAAGCATGATACCTCAAGTAAGGAATATGTTATGAAACCAACAGAATATACTAAAATCAATATGAAAAGATTACCAAAGTAGAAATAAGCGTGTCTTTTTAATTCCATGTAAGTAGGTTGCATGATGGAAAATATTAAGGCCTGCAAATGTGAAAGAGAAGTCAAGCTATTGCAAATAAGTATGAATATGAATATGACCAAATAAAGAAAAGAATTTTTAAAAACTGTCAAAGTCTTCTAAATAATTTTGTTGTCTATTCTTTTAGATAATTATGTTTTTCCTTATGCCTTTAAGACCCTTTGTTATCACAGTGTGCTCTATTATTTCTATTATTTGACACCTAAAGAAAAACAGACAGCCATGCTCTTCACACCAAGTTCAACTGATCAGCACACCAACATTACAGTACATCAGAAATGTAGTGTAATTTTTTTTCTGAATAAGTAACCTTTAATCTTCATTAGCATTCTGTAATATGCATAGCAGAGCTTTAATTTTTAAATGAAGATGATTACTGTAGGTCAGCACAAATGAACTCTTCCTGTGAGTGTGGAATAAATTTGAACAATAGGATTGTGCTTTACTATGAAATACTAATAAAAACAAACCTGTATCCTTTAGAACTTCAAGCACAGATAAATTTTGTTCCCAAGCCCTGCAAATGTATCTGATTATCTTTTGTGAACACCACTAGGAACTTCGAATCCAACATCTATGTACCAAAAAATAACATTTCATAGCACATCTATGAAAACATTGACAATTTAACCCTCTACCATTCCTCAGATGCAGAAATAAGGTTTCTTTAAGTCTGATTATCGTTCAACTGGATTATTGCAGTTTTCTTTAGGTGTCTTCCCTTCTAGGTGCAAATTACTTCTGCCTAATAAAAGCCAAATGCATCACATCTATCTTTACTGGCTCCACCGTAGTCATTTTTACAGATTTACGTTTAGCTCCTGCCATGTGAACAGGATCTATCAAGCATGATGTTCTAAATTTATGTTATATATACTGTTTGTGAACTTACAGTAACTTAACTACAGTCATTCAATACTACAATTATCTGATTGTTTTTTATTTCAAGCTGGTGTCAGAAGAGAAGCAGCCTCTTCCACAATAACTCCCTGTTATTCTGAAACTGATTTTTTTTTAATTCGCCCTATTTTCCACTGTACTGCATTATACAGTATTTTTGTTTACTTTGTAATACTCTTTATAGTTGTACTTAGTCTAAAATAGTGGTTTCCAAACTTTTCTATGCCCAGCATAAAAGTAATACTATATTTGAAGATGAAGAAGTCATATTTCTAATTTCTTATTTATTTATTTTTTAAACAAAAACGTAGCCACATATACTACTGTGGATAAGCAATTTGAACTAAACAGATCCGCTGCAAGGTTAAAATTGTTGCGCCACTGTCAGGATATCCAACAGGAGGGACAGGATAAGTGAAAGCAGCAGGAGTTGCATCCAGTTCAGGCCTTCTTGCTCTCCCCTGGCAACTATCTCAAACAAACCTTGCAATCAGTGATATTTCACGATCTGGGCTTACACATAAATCAGACCTTACCCATTTCTATGGATCATTACAAAGTCCAAATTACACTCTTCCTCTGTGTCCCGTACCCAGAAATTCCACTTAGTATCCCTTGGGTTTGGAACCCCTGGTTTAAAAGTTACTATACAAAATAAAGACAGTGGGTGATTAAAATTTTGCAGTGTTTTAGGAAGAGATGGGATATTTGTCAGGATCTCACTACATAATGTTTTCTTTTTCTTTTACTTATCATACTTATGTATGATAATATTTGGATTTGTTTAACTTCATTTTTTGAATCATTACTGGTACAGTAGCTGTATATAATGTTATCACTTGCATGATGTCATCATATTTAAGTTCTTCCTGTAAACACATTCACATTACTCAACTTCTTCAGCAATTTTCAAAGACCTTATTTACATAATTTTAGTGATCTGGAGGCAGCTGTGGCACACTCCCGTTATTAGCAGTCCTATAATTTGTCAAACCCAATAACTCAGTCTAACTTGTCTGTGACTTGTCTCGACAAAAATCAGATTTGTGTGCATGTGAGAGTTGACAACCAATGAGTGCTCACTTGGAAGTATAATATGTATTATAAACCAAAGAGAAATAAGGAACTTGGGTTTTTTAAATCTGACAAACACAAAAGAGGCTTGTCTGTCTGGTGTCTTATGTTTTATGTACCACAACAGAATGGGAAAAAAAGAAAGAAAAAAAAGAGCAAACATTTTGGCAGAACTCACTATCTCTGTAAAGGTTTCACAAGGGTACTGGTTCTGTCAGACAGCATGTTATTTCTTGTCAGAAAAATGTGGAGACTTCATGATAGTCTGGAAATGTGAAACTGTGCTGGAAAGGTGTTATGCAGATTTTGAGCAGTTATGGGTAAGCATTTTGTACCAAAAATGTTAAAATGACAAATACACAGACATAGTGAAAGTATTTCAGGCAACAATGGGCATAGTGAAGCAGTCATTATTGGATCAGATGAATCTGTTTTGGTTTGCCCCAGATTTGACAATTTAATAGGTGTGATGGAGCAACAAATACCATTCAGAAATTAAGAAAAAAAATGGCACAAACATAAGGATTTCAAAAAGAGTTCTGAAAATTAAGTTGATATTTAGAGCTCTTGTGAGAATTCTGTAATAATAACTTTACATACAACTTATCATACATTTTCATGCAACTCAAGGTGTTTTCGACAGGTTAATCAACAAAAACCAAGATATCCATCCATTACCCAACCCGCTATACCCAAACTACAGGGTCACGGAGGTATGCTCAGGGAGCAAGGCAAGAAACAAACCCTGGGCAGGGGTTTCCAGCCCACCGCAGGGTGCACACACACCAAGAACTAACACATTTAATTGGATTATCATCAGTAATACATACTAATAATCATTTCTAATAAATGTACATATACCAAATAAATAAATAACCAGGTTTTGTTAAACAAAATGTAACTACTAAAGTGTAACAAACCTTCACTCATCAGAAAAAGTCTTTCTAATTAAAATATTTATACATTAAGGTTGACAATAGAACTACCAGATCTAATTAATAAATATAAAAATAAATATATATGATATATATTTACATTTTACCTAGGCAAATGTACATGGCAACCCACTGAGTAGAAACAGTTTGATATTATTAAAGTTAATGAAAAGATACAAAAGCAAACAAAACAGTCCACAGCAGTTTCGGTTGATTTAGGATACAGACTGAGGGTTTTTTTTTTCCCCCTGGATGTGATTAGTTGACCAGCTGACATGAAGGGAACAAAAATAAAAAAACTCCTATGATGGGCCACAGGAGAAAAATAAACCTCTGGAGGGTCATGGTTGGAAGACAGAAGCAAGCAAATCAAACAGTTAGGTCTGATGGTAATCAGTTTCTGCATCATGAAAGTCAGAATGACCTGGGCATAGTTGATTATTTTATTATTGTAAATTTTAGGTGCATAAGAGCAGAATCTGCCTCACCAGTTCTTTTATGCTTAGATCTAGGAATAATGAGCGAACCAGAATTTTCAGATCTAAATCTGTGATGTTTACATAAGTAAACAGGCATTCTGACATGTAGGCAGGGGCAAGATTGTTTAGAGCCTTATATACAAAAAGAAGTACATTAAAATCAATTCTAAAGGACACTGTAAAGTTATTAGTATTGGGAATATATGCTCATATTTTTTTCCTTTTGGTTAAAATTCTTGCTGCTGCATTCTGGACAAGCTGTAGTCTATTTACATCCTTTTTAGGTAGTCCTGATAAGACTGCCTGTACAATTTTACTGAGAAAAAACAAAAATGGAGATTGGCATATAATTGTTTAAGATAGATCAATCAAGGTTATGTTTCTTGAGCAGAGGCTTAATTACAGCAGTTTTGATAGAATCTGGGAAAATGCCAAAATCTAATGAACAATCTACTATGTCAACAATGCTGTTTATAAGAAGGTCAGAAACTTCTTTAAAGAAGCTTGTAGGAGTGGGGTCTAATACACAAGTGGACTATTTTAGTAAACTAATTTTAGTGAAGCAGTTTAGTTCACAATGTTGAGCTCGCTGAAGGTCAACAAAATTTACATTTTAAGTCAGTTTTATACCAAGTATAATATTATTCAACTTTTCTTTAACATATACTGCAAAATCTTCTCTTTTAGCCTCTGATGCTTTCATTGCTAATGGAGCTGGGTTTAAAAGGCAGTCAATGGTTGAAAATAAGACTTTTGGATTTCCTGTGTTACTATTAATAATTTTAGAAAATTTGGTTTTCTCTCGAGGTGAATAGCTGAGGTATATTTAGCTATATGAGCCATTAGGATTTAATGATGAACTGTTAGTTTAGTCTTTCTTCATTGATGTTCTGTGCTATGGCACTTCAAGTTTGCAGACTGTGTCAGTTTTCCACAGCATTACAATGTAGATGACTTCATAACATATTTTTCAGGTGCTACGAGGTCTACTGCAACCCATATCTTCACACTGAAATGCTCTACCATATTATTTACATTATTGCCTGCATTGAAAAAGTTAGTGAATTCAGACGGAGTATAAATATATTAGAAAATCTGGCAGCAGCTGTGGTGTCAAAACAACTTAACAACTTGCTTCTCTTTGGTTCTAGTCACAGATAGTTAGACTGTAAAAAGAATACAGTAATGATCAGAGATACAGATGTCCAGGATCTGTGTTATGTTAATATTAAGCCCCTTTGATATGAGTAGATGCAGTGTATGGTCCGCCTTATGGGTTGGCTGGGTGACATGCTGATTAAGATCAAATGAGATGAGAAGGTTCATAAGCTCTCTTACCTTGGAGTCACCCAGATCATCTATATGAAGACTAAAATCACCCAGTATTACAAACCTATCATAAGCCATTATTATTATAGATAATAAATTTGAAAATTCAGCAGTAAAGGCTGCGTTATATTTTAGTGGACAATAAACAGTAGGTAGCAAAGAGTGTGAAACTCCTTGATTAACTTGAGCAAGATACTGGAAAGATGCAAAATTACCAAAATAGACAAAGCATGCTTAATAGTAAACAGACAGATTTTTTTTTACAAAAGAATATTTTTTCAGTTTGCACTTGCTGTAACTTGCATTAACCTCAACAAGCTAGGGAAAAAGAAAATCATTGCCATTTTCCTTCTTGTTGACACCTTCTCCAGTACTGACCAACATATTTCAGAAGCAATGCTATATATTTCTTCTAGATTAAATATAAAACATTTAAAGTTACTTATTTAACTAAATAAAATTTCATTCAGGATAAAAAAGTTAAAATCCAACAATAGTATGAAGTTAAGATTGAGATTTCTGGGAACAAAAAACACTTTTGGGGACAAAAAAATGCAACTCTTGTTTTATATATGCATCTATTTTTAAATTCTACTGTTGTCAAGAAACTGCAAAAAATTAGTGTACATTAAGCTACCTATTTTAACATTAATTATTGACTAAATAATAATGGGAGCCAACGGAGCATATCAACATTTAAGCGAAATACACTAATATTTTTCAGTGAGTTCTTCATGTAGGCTACTGGTCACCTCCATAGCTACTAAGGATTATTCTGAGTAATAACATGCTATCAAATACAAAGTTCTACGTGACAGTTTCTTCTAAAATTTTGCTTAACAGGATGTTGCCCTGTTTATAATTCTCTTTCTTGCTATTCTCTACCTAAGTTTTCTCAGCTGATAAAGTAGCCCAGACAGCCAGTTTAGCCTAAGAATTTTATGCTGTCTGTACAAGGTATGATCAGATGCTATTACATTTTTCAATTTCTCAAACAGTTTTTCACCAATATGATGTGTCTGTTCCCCTACAGTACATAGTAGGGAGAGAGTGTTTACTATTATATAAAGATCTACTTTGATTTTGACTGCCACTATGTGTATAATTACCTTGAATTCATAATAAGAAAAGTACACAGATAGCCAATTAAGGTCCCAGTCAACATCTCACACTGGGTCAAAAGTCAGGGAGTAAGTGTTTTTTTTTTTTAAAAATAAAATTTAAAAGACAACAAGTGAAGGAGCCTGCCTAACGTGCAATGGCAGATCGTTCAAGAGTTTTGGAGCTGCAACTGAAAAATCCCCATCACCTCTAAGTTTTCATTGTGTCTTAGGAACAAATAAAAGCATCTGGTCTGCTGACCTAAGAGAGTGAGACGGTACATATGGGTGCAGCAGTTCTGACAAATAAAAAGTGGCACAATCAGTAAAGAACTTAAAAACAAATACAAGAATCTTAAAATGTACTAGAAACTAACTGGAAGCCAATGAAAAAAACCCAAAATTGGGGTAATGTGCTCCTGCTTGCTTGTACCAGTTAAAAGGAGGTGGAATCATCTGACCCGTGCAAAAAACAGGTACCATCCAGGAGTACACTGGGTCTCGAGAGTGCCAACAACGTAAAAAGGTGAGGAACCGATCTATTTTGAGGCAGGAAAACTTTAGGAGATCGAGCCAAACAGACCTTTAACTTCACCAACCACCTACCGCATTTACCTCAGTGTCTATGACGTTTCCTCCAGGGAGATGGACTATGGAGCACAACAGAGGAAAGCCGGTATTCCAGATAAGAGTGGGGGAAGAGAATCTCGTCCTCCGTTGTCGAACTGCACAAGTTTTACAGCAGACAAATGAAGCTCCAGAAGAATTTGGCGATCATATGCGAATAGTGAGTTGACATTTTGCATGACACACAAAAATAACAACAAAAACATAAACAAAATAGAAAGCGGTAGATGACATGCCACACACACTGGTCCCATCTTTAAGTTTCTTAAGAACACGGACATGAATAAAGAATGGTACCAAAACATCAACAGAGAGCTGCTTCTCCCAACCATCCAAGAACAGTTTGGTGATGAACAATGCCTTTTCCAGCATGATGGAGCACCGTGCCATAACGCAAAAGTGATAACTAAGTGGCTCTGGGAACAAAACATGAAAATTTTGGGTCTATGGCCAGAAAACTCCCCAGACCCTAATCCCATTGAAAACTTGTGGTCAATCCTCAAAAGGTGGGAGGACAAACAACAACCCACAAATTCTGACAAACTCCAAGCATCTATACATATAAAAGGAAAAGCCCTCACTGACTCATCACTGCTTCTCCCACTTTCTATACAGGTGGGAAGCTGAAATTTTGCATCCTCATTCCTTGCAGTGTACTTACAAAAGTTAGGTATACTTCATGTCCTATTGCAACACCCAAGGGGGTTGGGGAAACAGGTGTACTCCCTAAACTGTACATATAGATAGGGGAAACCCATCCTCACTATTTCTGTGAAAAAAATGTGTTCTGTGCATGTTGGTGCAAACAATGGTGACAATGTTCCAAGGAAAGTTTAAGCTAATGAATCTGGACTGTGAGAAATTTAAGAATTGTTCCATAACAGGGACAGGGTATGAAACTTAGATACACGTACAACTACTGTATAGCCCAGAGTATAAACAGAAATAAAAAAAAAAAACAACATTTGCAGTGTAGTGATTGTCCAACAAAGAAACAGAATAACCAATCCAGTGTTGTTAGAGCATGCATACAGTTGTTTTTATGTTGTGAATGGTGTAGTCTTCACTAAATTCAGGCCTCAGAAGACCTACTAAAAGAGTTATAATTATTCCAATTTACTTGTGCTTATGCAATAGTCAGTCAGGGAAAGGCATGAAGGAGTCTGGTCAACCATACCCCTTCTGCTTCATAACAATGTCCCCACTTAGACTGCACAACATGTAAAGGCAGCGTTATAAAATTGTGGATTCAATGAAATTCCACACACTGTCATCTTACTTGCCCAAATCTTCAGTGACTATCACCTGTTTACCAATCTGAAGGGCTGCTGAATGAGATGTGCATAGTACATTCTTATGAGATGTTAAAGACGCCAAATCTGCTATAGATGAGAAATTGCACAAGCAAGACTAAATGTTTTATTTGAGCGGCATAGAAAAAAAAGCTTTAAGAGTTTTACTGATATTACCTCTTAGCTTAGGATTAACTTTTTTATAACCTCTTGTAAATATGTACATTCTCAAACCTGCTTAATACAATGCAGGGATGTGAAAGGCCTAAGGCCTATCCCAGCAACACTAGGCACAAGACAGGAATCAACAATGTTTGTATATGCAATAATTCAACTAAAGTCTATATAGCATAACCACGGTCAACACAAATGCAAATTTACAATTGATTTATGACAAGTTGATCCTGGTCTTAAAAAAACTACAGGGCTTCCAGTTTTTCATAGCACACGGTCACTCAATTTCAGCTTTAAATTGATCTTGTTTTATCAGACATCCTTTTCTTTAATGTTTTGCACTTACCCAGTACCCAAAGTTTCATATCCATACAAACTGATACAGAAAATAGAAAACAGTAAATATAAAAGTAACCAGTCAATCTTACTCTTTTCCAGGAAATACACAAAATATTTGCCATCTGCAATAGGTTATTATAAAACATTGTGTTACAACTATGAAACACAGACAGAGAGAAAGAGATATATCGATCTAAGTGAAAAAATCTAGAGGTAAATCATATACTATAATATTTGGTGTAAAATACAATATACATATATACTGTATTGTGTATACTGTATATTTTTGTACTCTGTCCAGTTCAGCAGTAAACAATTCTAAGATCCAATAATGTCTACTGCATGGTTTCGTGAACAGAATGATGAATTTCATGAAGGAATTTTTATTCTTTCAGCTTCAACATTTTGTGCTGAGAAATCAAAATGTCATACTGAAAAAATAAATGAAAGTTAGTGAATGATTATCTATAGTACTCATACTATTTCCGAGTTGCTTGTGTGCCCCTGCTCAGCCACACTCATATGGATTTGAAGTTGGCCATGGACTTGAAATCACAAGGTTACACATTAAATTTCCACCTATGGCTCATTGTTTCACCTTGAATGAATTGCTAACGAGCCTGCAAATAAATAGTAAAACATGGGCTTCTGTTATTTACAGTATATGAAGTGTTTTAGGATGGAGTGAGAGGGATGCAGAACTCAAGACAAAATGAGAGATAGAACGCTAACTAAAGCTGGAATGTGTGTGGATTTCTGTTCTGGCTTTTTTTTGGAAAAAAGATCAGTCCTAAACATTTACACAACAATGAAATTTCTAAAGGACAAGATATGCAGATAATGTGCAAAAGAATTTTTCTAAACATGATATTCTAGTCAGAAGAAGCCAAAAGGCTACAAATACAAATGAATTATTCATAACCCTAATATACAGGGCCCTTCATGAATATGGAATATAGACAAATATGAAACAAGCATAAAATATTGACACACCAGTCTTGGCAAGAAATATGTAACAATGCATACATGCATGTTTGTGAAAGAATTTTAGGGAAAGGGTCTGAAAGATCAACTCAATATGACACAACATGTAATAGCAGAGGATAGGAAAAGGACACCAGAATTAAAGGGCAACTGTCCTGTTAATGTCTCCTTTAGTATAAAGGTAAGAAGAGGCCTAGTCCAGGGTGCTAGTCTCTAACAGAGTATATATATATTACAGCTCATTTGGGAGTCACCAATTAACTTAAAACATTCAACTTTGGATTTGGAGAAGAAGTTGGAATGAATGAAGCAAACTCCACTGCAGTGACCAGGCTACCTCAGCTTATTTTTAAATAGCAGTGTGTACTCCACTGTATTTGTCTGTACTGTATAAATATGCAAACTATTTATGAGAAACATTAAATGGAAAGTTAGATTCTATAAACACATACACACACAAGGAAAACAACTAACACGATATTGTTTACTTTAACAAACCTACAACTTCTTCTGTATTTGGTTTCTTAAAAGGTCTTATTCTGGAGTATTTGGTGTGCGCTTACAATAAAAAAATTTAGTAGTGAAGAAAGGTGGCAAAACACATATGGGTGGAGCAATGTGAAAGCTATGCAGAATGCAAGATGAAAATTAAAAATATTAAATAGTACTCAATCATATAGGTGAAACACATTTTCTGCCATCAACTAGATGTAATCACTAGGACAGCTTAGTAAACCTGCGTTGTGGCACCAACTCGTTTGTGAGAATTTATACACTCTTAACAAGATATGAGTTGGAGTCAGTACCTGCCAGAAAAGACAGATCACATACTCGAGAGACTTAGTAAATGAAAAATAAAAAAAAAAAATAAAAAGTATCACTTTATTTATTTCATCAATAATTTACCACCCATATTACCAGAGAATTCACCCCTGTCTTAGTCTATACTTTTTGAATTTCGGTGTAAAATAATGATTTTCTTTATTATAGTAGTTTAACTGTACTTCATTACTTTGATGGACTAATTAAGGCACATCTGCTGGTGCCATAAAACAAACATTGTTAGCAAATTAATAGTCCGGCTATAAGGCAATATAGTAGACTAACATGAATAAACACTTATCCCTCTATTTTTGTAAACACTTAATCCAATTCACAGAGGCTACCCCACACTTAAAGACAGGCTGATTGCCAGCTCTGCTTGTGTCATTCATTAAAATAAATACACACCCCTTTTAGTTAAAGGGCTAAATGTGATCAGAGATTTTGTGATGACCATTGAGCCATTTTGCACAATGTGCAGATTTTAAATGAAAAGCCACAAACGTAGCTGGTGCAGGACTGCAAAGATACAAAGTGTATCAGGGCTGAAGAGGAGTCTTACTCATGCATGATCTTGAATTATAACACCAAGTGATATGCATTTAAAAAGGGTAATTTGAAAATATGCATATAGTGAAATTTCTTGGATTTCAGCATATATTTTCTTTAGGGTTAGGTGAATTCCCTTTGTCTTTAATAGTTTTCCAAGATTTTTTCTAGAGATGAAATTAACTAATGCTTAATTTAATGCCAAATTCTATTACAGAATTGTCATGTACTCAACCCTGTTTTTACCCCATACTTAATCCAAACATTGGTCTGTGGGATGCTTTACCTATCTCAGATGTTTGGGCACTAGAAAGTGACCAATTGGTTATATGCACACTTTCTTCCAGATTCTGTGTCAGCCAGCAGTTGCACTTCCGCTGATATCAAAACAGACTAGATATGGATTTTCATTCGACATACCCAGAACTACTGTAGATGATGCAAGTCTTATTATTCAACCACTTTGCCAAACATCAGGAGCTTAAAAGGAGAAGGGCTTCAAACAATATGTTTCAAGCTGCAACCACAATTATGAAGGTAAGATCTGGACATATCAAAAACATGTGTCTACTATGAACTTACATGGGAAAAAATATGTGATTACATTAGGCTGCTTTAAAAAGAAAAAAAAAATCAATAATTACTCAATAAACTTTATTCAGGGACAGCTGAATATGAATGTATGCTTAATACTGCAACAGTGCTGGACAAGTTAATTCAGCCAGGGATGAGTCATGAAAATAATGAGCTGGCATTACATCATCCATAGCAACAGCGCCTATAAATATATGTCAACTTTGCACAGTTGCACGCACTTTTTCCAACTAATGTTACAAAAGGCAAGCAGTCATTTTTAGGATAGTGAGCCACCTCAAAGAGCGATGTAAATAGCAGAGAATCCATCCATTGTGGCACTCTGCGCTGATGCTACAATACAAAATAATGTCTGCTGCACATCTTTCCTTGTAAAATAGCCAACGTCTCTGCCTGACCCAGCAAAATGCTGAATACCAAACCGCTGCTTGATTGTAAGGGTCTCGATATTTATCCTCAGCTGGAGGAGGTTCTCTCTGAGACACATTTTCATCAAGTGCTAGTTCAACAACTACTGGATTCAGAGCTGAAGCGTAGTCATGGTCCTTCAGGATTTTATTATCTTCCTCCTCAGCCAGCGTGTTATCCTCCATTGATTGCTTTCTCCTCTCTCAAACCCCCGGTCTTGAAAGTGGAATGGAGAAACTATTCCACTGAAACAATGCAGGAACTGCTCCCTTCTTCGACAGTCACTGCCCTGTCTCAGATCCTGGTTCATGAATATTCTCTTTTTCAAAATTGTGGGTATGGGGACTAAGTGTGAAGCTCTCTCTCCAGGTAGCAACAATCCGTTTAGATCAGGTTTTTGCATTGGAGGGAAATTTATGAAAGCTAAATACTTTGTTATACTTACTGAAAGCTTGACAGAAAGGAACACAACAATGTTTAACTGTAGAGCTATCTATGAAACTTAAGCTTCTTTTTCTCTGACATTTGTGCTACTAAACAAAAATCACAACTACAGTATGTATTATTTATTATTAAGCACTGGGGGGAACTCTCTCTCACTCACACACACGCACGCACACACACCCACACAGTGTCTCAGAGAGAATCTTCAGAATCTACATAGGTGGTGCCTGGGCTAGGACTCAAATTCAGACTCCTAAAACTGAGGCAGCAGTACTAACCAGCGTGTCATCTAGCTGCTAATGCTCAAATAAACATACCACAAACAAACAAACAAATGCAAATGCCACCATACTGAATGATTAAGAGCTTAACAAGCTTCCAGAGGCGTCTCATCTATATATATAATCCCCATTTACAGTTTTACTAAATAGGCCTCACACATTTACTTAAACTATTCATTTTTCAAGTTGTTTGTCAAAAGCACTTTGAAAAAATACTTTAAATGTTCAAAAACCTTCATACATAGATTAGTAAAGCAATAACCATTTTGCTGCTGCTGTAAAGGATCCATTTTGATAGCTGAAATTACATTATCCACACGTTCTAAATATTACTTGGTCTTTGGGGGATTTTTTTATTTATTTACTGAAGCTATATCTACTGAAATACTAATATTACTATCTACTAATACTACTATCATATCTACTGAAGCTGTGTGGCGTTATTGGTCCACAGCTTGCTTAGTAAAGGCCATTTAAATAAATGATCACCGCGCTTGCGGCTTCGTGAGGGGTCGTAGTGGTTGTAGCAAGCCGCGGGGCGATCTGTGGTGTGGTAGTTTCTCACCGAGTGCACAGGTGAGGAACTGCCCACATCCGTGATTGTTCCCATGGCTAATGTGCTGCAGCTGCTATGGCCCCTCGCTATATAAAAAGAAGTGCAAGTCGGATAAGGGAAAAAAAAAAGAACAACAAACGAACAGGAAAGAGAGAGAGAAGGAAACGGAGGTTGGAGCAGGAAGCAGTGAGGAGGAGAGCGCAAGTCGGTGAAGCAGGAAGCGGGCGAGCACTCACAGGCAGCTGAAGGCAGCCTGGGTGTTTGGCCAACACCCGGGAGAAGTAGTGGTTGTGGTCGCTCCCGTAGAGTTAGCTATGAAGGGCGGGAGTGACCGGAAGGCGCAGGACTCTCCGCGGAAGGTAGCGGGAGTCGGGACTTGGTGTTCCCTGTGTGAGAGCCTTGATCGCAGTGGAATTCCCAAGTCACTGTCAGGGGGAGCCGACCGGAGCCAAGGATCAGGAAGGCGACTGACAGTAGCAGTAGTAACAGAAGCAGGTATAAAGAAGGTCAGCTGTAGAGTGAGCGTCTCACTTGATGCGGGGCTCAGATGGGTGAAGCAGGAGAGACGCTGGAGTAAAAGACATCGGGCTTGTTATCGATTTTAAATACTGTTTCCAGATGAAAGATTTAACCTCGTTGTTTTAAGAAGATTTTCTATTGATTGATTTGAACCTCCACGTTTTTCTTTTTATGGATTATTCATTTAATGAAGAATTTTGAATGAACTGCACTATTTATTGAACACTGTTTTTGTTGACTGTTTTAATAAAAGCACTAATGCACTTTTTTGAACCATCCCCTTTGCTCAAAAGTTGTCTCACTGTTTAGCTCACTCGGTAACATTATCGACGGTGTTGGGTTCAAGGGCTCCCGAATAGCGATGGGAGCGTGGAGCCAAACCCGCATCATCACAAGCTGAAGCGGTTTTAATTATGGTTAGTAGGTTAGAACTCGTAACACAATAAAAGTGTTGGGGTACATTATAACTGAATGATGATAATGACAGCAATATTGTGAATTTTTATTCTGTTGAAGAACAGTTGAGTATAATATTTGAAAGCCAAAAAGTAACATTTCCAAGATCAAAAGCATGAAAGCAGACTTCATAAACCTGATGGAGGATCAGTTTTGGAGCTCTGTATCACTTCAAAAACTTAAGAGATTAATTATATGTCTGACGATTCAAACAGCAAAATGTAAATCTAGTTAACATACAGCTAAAAATATTAATTTATGCATTTTTAATAGTTTGCTAATGGTTTCTATGCCCATATCCACTTTGTAAAAATAAATGAATTATTTCTTTAAACACTTCAGAATTATGCAGCAAATTAAAAAGATTAAGATTACATCATGAAACTTTAAAGCCAATCTTAAAGAAATAAATGCTACTAATATCGCCTTTAATCAGAACATCAGCTGATATATTTCTAAAGTGCTTCTCCTCAGTAAAAGTATCTTCAAGATAAGTATAACAGCACTTTGCAGAAAGATGATCACAGCAGTCGATATTTGGCATTTAAAAAAAAAAAGCTATCTTCATGAACCCAAATGGAAAAAGGAAAAACATTAACAAATTAAATACTCCCAGTCAAGGTCATACTATATTTAATCAAAGAGTATAAAGTGTCAGCTTAACAAGAAATGCAACATTTTTTCCGCTTATGAGTTGTTAGTCACGGAATATTCATAAAGTGTAGCTTACCCGTTGAACGTCTTTCAGAATAATCCTCCTTTGGACTTCCAGCACTGTCCACTTCAGGGAGACTATGTTCTGTTGTTGTCAGTCTCCATCCCACCCTGGGGAAATTTGTGCTGCTTGAATATTCCACATCACAAGGCGACTCAAAATCACAGCTGAATTCTGCAGAGAAAGAAGACCACAAACCAATCATTACCGTTGGACTTTCTAAAAAAAGTAAATTGGTTTTCTGAATACTTGAAGTGTTTAAAATAAAACAAAGAAAACAGATGCCAATTTGATTCTCCCTGATTACAATATTGGCTGTTCAGAAATATAGACTTTAACTAACCCATAAGAACTGCTAATAGATTAGATGTGGCACATCTCAGCAATACTGCCTCACATAACTCCAGTTACATAGTTAGCCTGCATGTGTAGAGGGTGTACATTCTCCTTAAACCCATGTATTTTCCACAAACATCAGTTTAACTAATTTATAAAATCTTTTAAGTGTGCCTTGTGGTGCATTAAGGACAAATTCAGAGCTAGGTTCCTGTATTATTCTTTCAATCTCCCTGTGTCTATGTACTGGTTATGTAAATTAATGGATGGTTTATTGTACATTCTGCAATGTACAGGGAGTTTATAATAAAATAGCTATTTTTTTTAACAAAATGGTTAACATAAGAGCTTCATTCCTGCTAAGTGCAATATAAGTACAGTAAATTGCTCTGATTACACTGCGCAACAATCTTTTTTTTTTTTTAAATGTCTTGCTTCCTGAAAAGTTTTTGCTGATTGTGACAGGTACCTACTGGGTACGCATAAATATAGTTTTGGTTTTACTGCATCACGTAGGAACTCTGAGAAATAGACATTTATATGTTTACTGACAATGTATTTAGTCACGTTTATGTTTTGCATAAGCTGTTAAATTCAACAGAATTAAAAGTGTTTTGCTCCTGATTTTCATTTGTATTCAACGTCCGGTGCATAATGTTGAAGTGTCCAAAAGTAGTCAGCAAGCACTGACAGATTCCAGTTGCCCTGGTATTGTTTCTCCATCGTAGCAATGTCCTGATGAAACCTTTCACCATGTTCGTCACTGACAGCACCAAGATTTGTGGGTAAGAAGTCCAAGTGTGAGTGGAGGAAATGAATCTTGAGTGACACGTTGCACTTCATTTTCTTGTGTGCTTTGAGAAGTTTGTCAACCAGCTGAATGTAGTTTGGGGCTCTGTAATTGCCCAGAAAATTGTCAACATTGTCTTTGAAGGCTTTCCAGGCAATTTTTTCTGGCCCAACTAACAGATCTTCAAAGCGCTTTTCACTCATAACATGTCTGATCTGGGGGCCAACAAAAATGCCCTCTTTGATCTTGGCGTCAGTTATTCTTGGGAACATCCGTCTTAAATAACGAAAACCTTCACCTTTCTTGTTCAGTGCTTTGACAAAATTCTTCCCAGTTTTATGTGAAGAAGAGGCAGAAATATCTTTGCTGGTTCGACAACCGATTCAAGTGCCACATTTTTCTTTCCTAGATCTAACTTTTTACAGACTGGCCAGTTCTCTTGAGAATAGTGCAAATCTTTGGCACAGCTGTCTCATTCACAGATGAAACAACAGTACATTGTATAGCCGAGCTGTAGTCCTAGTAACAGAGCAGCGACTTTAAGATCTCCACAGATATTCCAGTTGTACATGCTATACTGGACGTGCTTCAGCAACAGTTCCATATTCTCATATGTTTCTTTCATGTGTGCTGCATACCCAACAAGTACTGAAGGATAAACGTTGTCATTATGTAGCAGAACAGCTTTAGGCTTAACATTGATGTATCAATGAAGAGATGCCACTCTTCCGGGTTTTGATCACAACCCAAGGCCAAGAACAATCCTTCAATGTCAGAACAGACATAGCAGAAACAGACTGTCGACTAGCACAGAAAACTTGGTTATATTATGATGTTGGCATCAAAACACAAATTTTCGTACCTGGTGACAGCAAACACCATTCCTGTAGTGTCTAACCCAGCAGCTCGGCTTTTGCTTTTGACAGACCCAAATCACTCACCAAATCGTTCAATTCGGACTGTGTTATCAGATGTGGATCGCCTGATGAGCACAGTTCAAAATCAGGGTCAATGTCACTGTCAGTACCCTGCATTGCAGTTTCTTCATCTGGTTCATCTAAGGTCCAGTCCTCTGGTGGTTTCGGAATTGGAAGACTGTCGTCATGTGGCACGAGTCTCATTGCTGAAGGCAGATTAGGATATTCAATTGACTTCTTGTTTTTGGCAGAGAAACCAGACACATTACTCATACAGAAGTAACAGTCCATGGTCTTTCTGTTCTCGCCATATCATCGGAATAGCAAATGGCATAGTCTTTCGAGTGCCTCTGAGTCAGACTGTCAGACTGACAACACATGTCGCACAGCAAATGTGAGGTGCCCATTCCTTGTCTTGATCACCAATTTTGCAGTCGAAATACAGATGATAAGCTTTCTTCACAAGAGTAGTCACTCAAAGTCTCTGAGGTGCAAGTGTATATTCGTCACAGATATAGCAGAATGTATTGCGGCTGTTACAACATTGATGAGACATATGGCCTGACACCAAAACATCTATAGCATCAAGCTTACTTACTGTTATATTGCTACAGATACTATACTTTACTATACTGACTAGCAAAATACCCACACTTCGCAGCGGAGAGGCAAAGCCCTCACTGACTGACTGACTCACTCACTGAGTCATCACTAATTCTCCAACTTCTCATGTAGGTAGAAAGCTGAAATTTGGCAGGCTTATTACTTACAGCTTACTTACAAAAGTTAAGCAGGTTTCATTTCGAAATTCTACACTTAATGGTCATAACAGTCAACAACGTCCGCCATGTTGAACTTTATTTATGGCCCCATCTTCACAAAATTTGGTAGGCGGCTTCCCTGCATTAACCGAAACCGATGTACTTACTTATTTCGATGGTATGACGCCACTGTCGGCCGCCATATTGAACTTTCCAACGTCACCAATTTTCCAACTTCCCGTGTAGGTAGAAGGCTGAAATTTGGCAGGCGCATTCCTTACAGCTTACTTACAAAAGTTAAGCAGGTTTCATTTCTAAATTCTACGCGTAACGGTCATAACAGTCAACAACGTCCGTCATGTTGAACTTTCTTATTTATGGCCCGATCTTCTCGAAATTTGGTAGGCGGCTTCCCTGCACTAACCGAAACCAATGTAAGTACTTATTTCGGTGGTATGATGCCACTGTCGGCCGCCATATCGAACTTTTCAACAGTCTTTGTTACTTATGGGCCCATCTTCAAGAAATTTGGGACACGGGTTCCCAACGCTAACTGAATCCTACTTACGTACATATATACATCCATAGCCTGCAGCTCGGTCACTGTGTGAGGTGGCGTTGGGTCCCCATCCCAACACCTCCCACGTTTTTGGCTGCCTGCCTATATAAGATCGTCCGTTGCTCCGGTCTCTACATTCCCTTCCTTGCTTCGCCACGGAATTCACGTCTCCCTACTGATAACTACAGCCTTTTTGTTTAATCCATGGCTTCTCCGCTGTTTTATTGTTTGTTTATTACAATTATAGTTATTGTATAGGTATTTTACACTTACTTTGCATTGCTCAGGTACCCATTTCCTTTATCATTCCAACCCCCACTACCATGTCTATCAAGGTGATCACTTTTGATCAAAGATCTGTCACATACCGAGTGGTTTCCATGCCCGGAGATGGCACCTACCTTTTCCATTCTCTTTGTTACATATTGCACGGCCATATCAAGCTCACTCTTGATATCCGGAGGAACATTGTGTCTTATGTATTGAATGACTGGGACAGGTTCAAGGTGTGGACTGATGAAGGTACAGGAGATAATTATACTACACAGGAACACTATAAGAGTGAAATGCTTAAGCCCTTCACCTATGGTTCTGCATGTGAGTTGATGGCTGCCGCTGAATTGTTCGGTTGTCGCTTATATTTTACACCTTTCGACAACCGCCAATGCCTCTTAAACATCTTAGATTCACAGGTGACGATTTCAGTAGTGAACACTTTGATGTTTATGAATCTTTAAATTCTCAAAAGCTGGATGTGATTTTATTGATGAAACCGGTTGTGTGCTTACAACGCTTGACAGATGCCAAATGTCACTTCAATACAACAAATCCTGCAAATACCGTCGTAATTGAAACAAACCATGAAACTCAAACCGATTATGACAGCAGCAATCCAAGCTGTGAGATTTGAGACAAGATTACTGTTCACATGGCCAACTGTAAGTTGCATGCTCAAGAGTAAGCTCAGCGGACAGCTTGGTCATGTTACAACCGGAGGGCCGAACTGACAACATGGTACAGTAATCCCTCGCTATATTGCGCTTTGACTTTCGCGGTTTCACTCTATCGCGGATTTTAAATGTAAGCACATCTAAATATATATCACAGATTTTTCGCTGGTTCGCGGATTTCTGCAGACAGTGGGTCTTTTAATTTATGCTACACGCTTCCTCAGTTTGTTTGCCCTGTTGTTTTCATACAAGAGACGCTATTGCCGGATGGCTTAGAAGCTACCCAATCAGAGCATGTATTACATATTAACTAAAACTCCTCAATGCTATAAGATATGCATCCCACGCGGAGTTTGATTGTTTGCTTGTCTCTGCCTCTATTTCACCCTCTCTGACATTCTCTGCGCCTGACGGAGGGGCTGTGAGCAGAGGTGCTGTTTGCACAGAAGCTGTTTGCTTAAAAGATACTGGACGCTCCTCTAAAAAAATGCCGCTTTATTGAAGTGCTCGGCATATTTAAAAGCACACGTATTGATTTTTTGATTGTTGCTTTAATCTCGCTGTCTCTCTCTCTGACGTTCTCTGCGCCTGACGGAGGAGATGTGAGCAGAGGGGCTGTTTGCACAGAGGCTGTTTGCTTAGAAGATAACTAACGCTCCTCTAAAAATGCCACGGCAAACTTAAAAGCACAAGTATTGATATTTTGATTGTTTGCTTTTCTTTGCGAGTGCTCTCGCTCTCTCTCTCCCCCTCTGAAATTCTCTGCTCCTGAAGAGAAGAAGATCTATTTGCATTCTTTTAATTGTGAGAAAGAACTGTCATCTCTGTCTTGTCATGGAGGACAGTTTAAACTTTTGACTAAAGGGTGTTATTTCATGTCTAGAGGGCTCTAATAATGTTAACAGTGTGGGAGAGTTTATAAGGGCTTAAAATATATAAAAATAACTACACAAACATATGGTTTCTACTTCGCGGATTTTCGTCTATCACGGGGGGTTCTGGAACGCAACCCCCGCGATCGAGGAGGGATTACTGTATACAAAGATATCTTTAACAAATAATTATTGGCATATTTTCCCTCAGTTTAAAAAGGTTTAATTTTCTTCTTAATAAAAATTTTAAATCAGTACTTCGCCGCTGCGAAGCGCGGGTATTTTTCTAGTATATATCTCCTTTGGGGTGTGAGCAGCTGTTGCTGGGGGTGCCAGAATCCATCGAGGAAGAAAAATGAAAAACATTATTTGTACAAAATCTTAATTTATCTATCCATTCCTAAATAATTAAATGGGCAGGCTATTTCGTATCAGTGCAATATGCTGCTTGTTAAAACGGATGACTCCTGCTCTTACGTGCACTTAGTGCTACGTGGATATTATGAACGATCGTATCTGTTCAAGTTCTATTTAAATTTTAAATATAAGTAATTTTTATTTGGTCGACAGAAATATGTTTAGTAGGAATTTAAGTTAAATTTAGTCATCATTGCATAAATTTTTCTTCATCATAGAAATTTAAAGACTAAATTCAACTTTCATTCCTACCAAAGATATTTCTGGCGACTAAATAGAACCTACTTATATCCAAATTTGAGCTATTGTGCTGTCGCCTGCCTGTCTGAATAAGTCACCCTCGCTTTGCTCTTACTTTTTTACCGTTCATTTAATCATGACTAGTGGCGGAAAAATTATATCATGGAAGGAGGATTACACTGAGTGTGGCTTTACCAAAACAATTATTGATGGCGAATAAAGTATCCATTATTCATAAAGCTTCAATTGGTGATCTGTTTTTCTGCGTTAACCTCCTATTTTTTCATACTTCTTCTCAAACCAAGGGGGTGCGAGGGTAAAATGAATCGGGAAGCTCTGATATATATATATATTGAATATACTGAAATAGTTTTATTGTCAAATAATGCAAACAGTATGTGGCACGTGTTTCGCCCTAATTCTGGGCTCATCAGGCAGTACACACTCACTGCACCCCCTCTCGGGAATCGAACCTTGGACGTCAGCGCTAGGGTGTGTGGTCCGTTTATTTGACAGTATGTAGATCGGGGTGTGTATATATTACTTTTGAGAATGCAACATATAGTTTTGTCCAGGAGGAAAGCAATGTTGCCTCAAATCAATGGCAACCTTTTGTAGGGTGCCCCTAAGACTTATTAATTGTCATCGCGAAGCAGAGCCTTACTGGAAATTTGAGGCATTTCAATTGAAATGGGAGATCAGATGGTATAACGGTGATGCCAGGAATACATTCAGAGTGTAGCGCTCTACTGTTTTTTTGTGTAGCTGCCTTCACACAGCTTCTCTGCTGCTTTATAAACGAATGCCATATAAGGCCATCGTTTCTCCTTGCTTTGCGGTTTTGTACTGTTTTATTGTTCGTTTATTACAATTCTTATAGTTATTGTGTAGTTATTCGAGACTTACTTTACTGTTCAGGTACCCATTTCCTTTATTTAATCCGTGGCTTGTACGTTATTTTTTGCTCGTTTATTCCGATTATATAGATATTTACTGATTCCCTTCTTTAGCTGACTGCCTGCTCATATAAGACGCTCCACTGTTTTTTTGTGAAACAGTCTTTACACAGCTTCTCCGTGCTTTTATAAACGAACGACATATAAAGCCATCACCTTGTCAATTGTATAATGTGTTTTTTGAACAGGTTTGATGCATGGAAGTGATCACTCGTACTGTGTTCAGTAAGTTCACGTGAGCTGCTCTCTTGTGTGATGTTGCGATGTCCACGGCTTAATTTAATGTTAGCTAAGACCCGGCACTTAAAAGTTTCTGGCTGCACTCCGGCTGTAATATGACGAAGCTGGGCGAGCTCACTCTTGAGAATGCAACGTATAGTTGTCCAGGAGAAAAGCAATCTTGCTTGAAATCAACGGCATCGTTTTGTAGGGTCTGTGCCTGAGACTTAATACTTGTCATCGAGCAGCAGAGCCTTACTGGAAATTGGAGGCATCTGAATTGAAATGGGAGATCAGAGGGTATAAAGGGGACGTGAGGAATACATTGAGTGTGGAGGAACTCTAGAGACAGCGTGTGTATTAACTTGTGGATTTTTCTGTGAGTATTTGGTGGCAGCGTGACGAAGTTGCTTCCGCAAGACCGCGTTAGCCACGGAACGCAGCTCAGAGTGAAATTAGGTGAATGGAAGGGGAGATGAGGACGTCACTCCCCCACCCACCTTAACTGTCAATCCCCCCACAAACACAGTCTCTTGGAATTTGCATAAGCACAGCCCTTCACCAGCAATTTTAACTTAGTTACAATGTGATCAAAACTCTCGTTTATACCCTGCGTCTTCTCATTAAACTTGTATCCTGCATTAGCCATGGGCATGACAAACACCAGCAGCAGCCTGTCTATGAACTTAATTTAAACTTTAGGTTTACACTGTGCTTTGTTTCCGAAGTAGCAGCACTCATGAATATGGTTGTATATGTCACTCGCTCGATTCTTATTGTTTCGCTGCCTTCTCAATTGTATAATGCATGTTTTCTTCAGCACTTTTTGGAGCTCTTCCTAGTTTTCTACGTACTGTGTTGACAGTCAGTTCACGTGATTACGTGGGAGGCGTGATGATGTCACACGAAAGCTGTAGGGAATGAGCCTGCCAAATTTCAGCCTTCTAGCTACATGGGAAGTTGGAGAATTACTGATGAGTGAGTGAGGGCTTTGCCTTTTATTAGTATAGATACTATACATACACACTCACTATCTATATAAACCAAATGAGCAGGATCAGTGTATGCAAGATAGCTTTATAGCATACTGAGACAGTGTCAAGCTCATTCAGACCTGCCCAGGCATGCCCAGGATGTCAACTTCCACAGAAGAGCTTCCAACCTGGCCTGATTCCATGCCTAGACACACCTAGGCTGCACAAACCGTTGTTGAGAAGTCACTTATGGGAGCCTACTGTAAATGTTTGGATACAAATATACGAAAAAATCATGACAAAAATGAAGATTTCTCTGAAACGGTACGTGATGTGATATTCGTGATCAGCACCCAAAAATCTATTAGAGACACCCCACCGTGCTCAAAAAGCAAAAAGTTTGTTGTGCAGTGTTATATTAGGAAAACTGGACACTGCTGCAAATGGTCTTTATATGCTGCGAAATGCATGTTATACATACTCGCACCATGCAAAAATTAAATACAGCACCATGAATGATTGGTTCATGGCATCCAGCCAGCAGGAAAGTTGGCTGAGAAATTCCTGACCTTTCTGTCCGTTCCCTGTGAATTGCAAACAGATAGCCGATATAAAAATGATATGCAACATTGGCCCTCTTTAAAGGGAACTAAAGTGGAGTAGATGCAGGTAGCCGATATAAAATGATACGCAGCATTGGCCCTCTTTAAAGGGAACTAAAATGAAGTAGATGCATCACAATCATCACTTTTAAAGTTTAATATGCTTGTCATGTAAACACATATAATAAGAATAACTTGGGCATATGAATTATTATATACACTAGTTGTCATTACCCAGTTTTTCTGAAATGTTCCCAGTGATGTTTTCTTTTATGAATCTCAGCTTTTGAGTGAAAAGCTGTGTAAGCTTGTTTTAGGGCACTTTTTGTGCATGCGCAAATCACAAATGTTTTATATGTCAACAGCTGAAGCTCCAGTATGAGCTTAATGACTTCCTCAAGTTCACAATTAAAGTCAGGGGGATTTTTGTGGTTTAGTTTCATATTATTACACTGTTTTAGTGCCTTAGTTTGAACAAATTATCATTCATATTTATTCTGGCCACACTTCAAGAACTATTTACAATGAAGGCCATTAAAGCTCACTTGTCCTCAGCATTGAAACCAACCATCTAGAACACCTTTCCCACTGTACTATAGACTCATAACATGTCATACTTGTTTTCTTGACTTATTGTAGTGGCAACTTTGCTCCTACATCAAAATCTATCATATGTAGACATGCATGCTTTGTTTCTATATTATATTCTGGTTAACTGATTTCTGCTGGTATAATTTTTTTTTTTATATGAACTTTTAATAATTTTAACAAAAACATTCCTGAAATAAGTTATTTATTAACTTCAAAAATTAGATTTATTTTAGGGTGGTGAATAGGGAAGCAAGCCAGTATAAAAATCCACATTGTGCGCATGGGAGGCACTAAAAGGACCAAATGAAGGTAATTCCACACCAGGCCAGGGGGTAAAGGGGTGCACTAACTCTTTTTCTGTTATTCCTGCAGACGAAACATGGGAAATTCTGCCTGATTATGCCAACAATGACGTCTCGTCTGATTCCCGACCAGGAAGACGTCACGTCCGGTTCCCTGTCTTAAAACCCAGACCACTTCCTATGTTTCCTCAGTTCTATGTTGTACTCAATCCTGTACACATCTGTGCAACCTATTTTGCCTTTTGCAGCCAGGGCTCAAGTGAATGGGTGGCTGCCCAAAAACTTTTTTGGGTGTGAAGGCTATTTATTTCACAGTATCCATCTTTTGCTAAACCAACTTATTCTAATTCTGTGAGTCATGGGGAGCCACAGCTTTTCACTGCATCATGTCAACAATAATTATAACACTTAATTTTATTTCAATATTAATATTTCATTATACACAAACTACATTGGCTCATACACTCAGACTGGGCTAATTTGTAGTCACCATCTTTAGGATATGAGAGGAAACATGAGAAACACAGGTGCAAATACTAGGATAACATGCAAACTCCACATAGACAGTGACTGAGAAGTTTTCTGGAGTAGCGAAAACCTTGACATTCAGTTCATTATATCAAAGATATTTTTAATGCTACCAAATTGGTAAAAAATGTGGTCCACCTAAGAATATTAAGTCATATGTGCATGTTCCAAATACAGCAAGCCTGGCATACTGCATAGCACAGATGTTCACTCAATTAAATGACAAACTGTGCTAAAGCATTCATCTTATTCCAAGTATGCGGGAGGCTCCAAGTTACTGTACAATGTGGTCTAAGATTAAATTAGCAGTGCATACCACCATAGTGTCCCATACAATTCTTTGCCTAAAGACTTGTTTTTCCAGCTACAGCCCTTGAAACTTTAACTTAGATTATGATCTTTAAATGCCAAAAAAGAATTGTACAGCATACAAAACCTTTCCATTCTGCTTGTCCTGCAAGTGCACGAATCAGAAGAATAAGCACCTTTGTCAAGAACAGTGGAGGGATATTTTGGGAATTGAGATGCTGTCACCAATAGCTGCTTGGGGAAATGCAGTCATATTTCACCACAATTCATAATAAAGAAAGTGACATTTTCACTGTCTCACATTAGTATTTTATTATAGAGTAATTAATAACCCTTTAACCCATTATTTAACTGGACTGCATGACTAATTAGGATTAATAAGATATGCACGTATGTTTCCTAGGTTTAGACTGGCATCTGTCTAAAGGGCTATTGATCTCATTCATCTGCTTACAAGCAGTCTTGGCAATAAAGTCAGTGTTTTATTAAACGCTTGGGTGTCTCCCTGAATGATGGATAATGCTGATACTTCACGCATACAGATCCACTATAGACATCTGGTAAGAATAAAACAGGCTATTACAATTACTTTTTTTTTTAACTTGATAATATTTAATTTACATTTTTATATCATGTAAATTAAGGATATGCTTCACCAGTACATAAAATAGTAATAGATTACTGAAACTGCACATTCATAAATGCTCTCTAAATTAATAAAACAAAAACGCCTTTATTTAGCCTGTCCAAAAAGGTAACAATTTGGATTTTATCAACATAGGTCAGTCTGGTAGGTATCAGGCAAGCCCCTTACCCTATTTATATATAGCCTATTAAGACAAAAAATAAATAAAAAGGATATTTTACTTTCTGGCTTCTTTCCAAAGACATAAGGTTTAGGTTGTGGGTCAATCTTTATTAGTCTTGAGTGAGTATGTGTGACCAGTGATCTAAAAACTGAATTAAGCAGGGTCAGGAAAAATTAGGTGGTGGGTAGTGCACAAATAATGTCAGACAATCTAAGGCCAATTTGAAATATAAAAAGCCAGAATTAGTGTAAGCCACTCTAACTTGGGGTGTTCATAAGATATGTAATGTAATATGTGATAACAAGAATAGTTATCTCAAATACCATGAAATATTAAAAGAGTGTGTTTTAAAAGTCTACAAATTCCCAATTGTAATAGAAATCTGTCATTTTTCATCCTCTGATAGAGATCCATTGAAGACTAGAGTCATAATAAAAGATCAGAACTCAAAAACATCATGTTTCATAATCACTGTCCTTGTAATTTCTAAAGTCTAAAATAATACCCCACATGCTTACGCTTGAAATTTGTCATTTCTAACATTTTGGGACTTTTTCTTAGAGGGCTAGGACCTCCAGTAAAGAATCAAATATCAAACATATCATACCCTTGATCAGCAGATGATCAAAAACAACACTTCACATATCTATATTACAGATACCCATTTTTTGTAAGTTTTGTGAAACAAAGTAACATTGAGCCCTTATATCCCATTAGAGGTGAAATCCTGTGGTCAGTTGATGTAGCACATAATACTTCAAGTTCTTTGGATCATTATTGCTACGCACACCTATTTTGTTTACTCTTTATCATAAGGCTTTAATTTCATGCACAAAATAAGGTGCAAAAAAGCAAGGTTTTTAAGGCTAGAGGGCCAAAAATGATGTCAATGTCAAATTTATTTAATTTAGCACATTTAAAACATAGGAATGCTGTGGCCAAAGTGCTTTACAATAATAGAATGAAAGAAAAACATACAATTAACATGAATACCATAAATAGAAATAAAATAAATGAACATAAATAAAATAAATAATAAATAGAAGTAATGTTACATAATCACAATGAGGAAACCATCAGTATTACTGAAGGTAACGGAATGCAAGTAGATAGAAATGAATCTTTAATCTTGTTTTGAACAGTTCAATTGTAGACGACTCCTTTATGTAATAAGGTAAAGCGTTCCACAGGTGAGGAGCAGCAACTGCAAAAGCAATGTCCCCCTTGGTTTTACAGTTGGTACGAAGGACAACAAGAAACAACTGACCAGAAGATCTAAGCACTCTAGATGGCTGGTGTAAAACACGCAATTCGGATAAATAGGCAGGAGCAAGCCCATGTAAAGATTTAAAAAGTAGCAACAAGATTTTAAAATCAATTCAAAAACTGATAGGCAGCCAGTGTAAGGAAGTTAATATTGGAGAAACAGAGTCATACTTTCTTGCCCCAACCAGAAAGCGAGCGGCAGCATTCTGGACCAACTGTAACCTGTGTATCAAGGATTTGCTAATCCCAGAATAAAGCGAGTTGCAGTAATCAAGGCGAGAAAAGATAAAAGCATGAGTAGCTTTCTTAAAATCCCTAGAAGATAAAAAAAGGCTTAATCTCACCTAATAGATGAAGCTGGAAAAAGCAATTCTTGACTACAGAATTAACTTGTTTCTCAAAAGAAAGGTTATTGTCAAAGATAACACCAAGATTGCAGACTTGAGGTTTGCAAAAGACAGAGAAAGAGCCAAGAAGTCCAAGACCAATTTGGGCTTTAGCCGATGGACCCACTATAAGCACCTCCGTTTTATTTTGATTCAGATCAAGAAAATTATTTGCCATCTAGGATCTTAGTTCAGAAAGACAGTTGTGAAGTTGATTTATTGCAGAGTTGCAGACGGGAATATAAACCTGTGTATCATCAGCATAGTAGTGAAAAGAAATGTTACATTTCCTAAAACTATATAGAATACAATAAGACCCAAAATGGATCCCTGAGGAATACCACATTTAAGAGGAGCAGTAGACGAAAAAGAGGAATTTAAAGTCACTGGAAAGTGTCTAACAGTTACTGTAGATATGACCGAAATGACTTTAAGCCCAACAAGATGTTCAAGCCGCAACAGCAATATCTCATAGTCAATAGTGTCAAAGGAAGCGGACAGGTCAAGAAGGAAGGAGGAAAGGACTGCAGTGCCACATGAGTCAGTAATAATAGAGTTGTCATTGAATACTTTAAGGAGGACTGTCTCAACACCATGATAACACCTAAAGCCAGATTGGTAGATCTCAAATAAATTATTGGAGTTAAAGTGATCAACCAATTGATTATATTGATTATAAATAATTCTTTCCAATATTTTAGCCAGAAATGGCAATTGGGAAATCAGCCGAAAATTGGCTAAAACTCCAGGATCTAGTTCTGCCTTTTTTAGACAGGGACGCACCACAGCACGTTTAAAAAATGAGGGCATAACCCCCACACTAATAAATCATTGATAATGGCTAGTAAAGATGGACCCAAAACATCAAAGGCTTCCACTAAGAGGCGTGGTGGTACAATATCAAGAGGACTGAGAGCTGGTTTAAGGGTGTCAATAGTTCTTTTTAACTGTGAAAGTGAGACAAGATCAAAAGATTCCAAGACAATACCATGATTAACAGTAGGAAGTTCATAGTCAGTTGGATCAATGCCACAACAAATTTTATCAATTTTACTGACAAAGAATGAAAGAAACTACTCACATGAAAGAACAGTGATATTTAATCCCATCACAGAATGAGGGTGAATGGCCGCATTCATTGAATTAAATAAGACCATAGGATTCTTAGAATGAGGGAATACTAAATCAGCAAAGAAATCATATTTAGCTTTCTTAACTGCAACCTGGAAATTGAATAGAGAAGTCCTAAAAATCTGTTTAGAAACAATCAGTCCATCTTTTTTCCCTCCAATGCCGTTCAGCACAGCGATCGTGTAGTTTAATTTAGCCAGGGAGGAGGTCTTCCCTTATTGTAGCATATCTTGAGCGGAGCAATTGAGTCTAAAACCGTTTTACAAGAAGAATTAAATTCTAAGACAGAATCATCGATACAATTATATTGAACATGCACAGCAAGACTAGAAAATATGGTTTTAAAATCGGATATAATAGAAAAATTTAGAAAGCGAGAACAGCGTGAAGCACAATTAATAGTAGGGACATCTACAGTAATATTCAAATCCATCATTATAGAAAAGTGATCAGTAAAAGAAACATTGCATAAATCAATATTATTAAATGAAACATCACGTGTAAGAACGAGATGAAGGGTGTGACCAAGAGAGTAAGGTGGCATATTAACATGCTGGATATAATCAAATGAGTCCAACAGAGATAAAAAGTCATTAACCAAAGGTTTCGATTGACAACAAACGTGAATGTTAAAATCACCAACAATAAATACTTTGTCATGGGAGAGGGTGATATCAGCCAGGAGATCAGAGAGTTCAGAAATAAATATATCAATTACAGGAGGTCTATAAACCACAGCAAACAACAAAAAAGGGGAGCTGCACACTTCGAAAAGATGCAGTTCGCAGCTGCTAAACAGACCTCTTGTAAGGGTACAACACAAGAACATACTTTTAAAAACAGTGGCAATGCCCGCACCACGACAAGTCAGACGAGAAAAGTTTAAAAATGAATAACTTGATGGAACCTAGTCAGTAAAACATTAAGAGTCACCATTTACAATCCAGGTCCCAGTGGTGAAAAAGAAATCCAGATTATTTGAGATAATAAAGTCTTGCAGAATAACAGTTTTATTAGACACTGATCTCATGTTCAAGAGAGCATCCTTGATAGAAGTAGAAGAGTTCACTGCGGGATGAGCACGGGTGAGCGTGCGAAGATTAGCAGCATTTACTCCCTGATAGCACACCGAGGAAGAGTGATGCCGCCTTGAAATGGAGAAATTAAATCCGGTGTTCAGCGCCCATGAACCAGGAATGGAGTCCTGTGCAGGAGAAGATGGGTCATAGACGACTCGCAGGCATCGGGAAACCAAGCTCACGGACTTGAGTCGGCATTGTTTAACAGCAATACCGGCTTGTTTTTCACGGCGGTGGCAGCGGGTGCATTTGCATCTCTGAGAGGCATTCATCTCATTGATACTGGTGAACCCCGGCGACCAGGTGAAGAAGTCAGCCGATGAATAAAACAAAGGTGGAGGATCACATAATATCCCAAAAGGAGAGAAAAATTGAGAGGAAAATAAGCAAGAAAATATGTTAAGTAAAAAATCACGATCGTAGGACAGTGGTCATTGAGATAAACTAATACAAAAAAACAAAGATTAAACATAGATTAGTGAGACGAGCAGACGGCCAGCCACACCAGTCGGCGCCATCTTATCCCAAGATACAGGGATTAGGGCAAAAAGCTTGAAGAGTTTGAATGGTCTATCACATGTGAGGATTTTAACTATATAAACTATAGTATAAAACCAAAAAAAAAAAAAAATCCCTAAACAAAGCTTTCCTAAGTAATTCTTAAGAACACATTAGTTATGATACTGTGGCAAATCAGGAAAAAAAAATTGCAATCTTCCGACATTACATATGTTTATCAGTCTTGAATGCTCCAAAATAAACAAATGCGAAAGTCAAACCTAATCATATAGTAGATCACCACCACTTACAATTTTAATGACCCTATTTTGACCTTTGAAATTTTTGAACTCTTTTGAGATTTAATGAACTTGACAATGCACTTAATAAACAAGACCTTTCCAACTTAATAAATCAAATAATGGCTAATGGAGTCAAACTTGCTAAAAGTAGTGCCACTGGGTTTAATACCTGGTACTCTTCAAATGTTCACACAAAAACAAAAAAGTCTGTATTTTTGACTAGTAGTGTTTAGAACAATCATCAAAATTACTTATTAGTGTTTATCCATCATTTGTTTTTGTTTTGGAATACATTCATGATGCTAGTACCCAAGTCACTATAATGGAGGTTTTGGCTATATTAATTATCTTGTAAATAAGCAATTTAAGAAAGCCATCACTAATTTTTCATTTATTATATTAGAAACAAGTTCTGCTTCTTCCCTGCATGTGGAGTTGTGCAGTATTTGTGAAAATGAATATACTAAGAACTTCATTAAATTTTCATGTGCAAATTGATGTTATGCTGCAAAAGTAAACTTAACTTAAAATAAGGCTATATTTTGTCTTTTGAAACAAGTAATGTGATTCTGACCTTCCCCAGATGCAGTTCAGCAGCATTAGCCACATTAGGACAAAGAGCCCAGAACACTATACCAAGAACACGGAGGGATTTACATTTATAACTCTTTAGTTTTCTGGCTTGACAGTGCTAGCATGTGACAGTCAGCAACCACTATCATCTAGTCTCTTTTCTGTTCACAAAGTAAGCCCTTTGCATCACCGTGTACCAGCAACCATGGCCTTTTTAAAATTTGGTCATATATTATTATGTTGTTAATTTTTTGCCATCATATTAAATGGAGCATCTTAAACAATTTTAAAATTCAGGGAGATTTCCAGTATAAAAGTGCTAAGCTGTTTTTCATGGGCATTTGCACTATTTTCAACAAAATATCCAAGGACCTATCACACACAAAACAGTAGAGAATATCCTCCGTTATTTAAATTATTGATTATTTAATTAGCATGTTTAACCTGAACAGCCATGCAATTTTTATGCTACTGTTTTATGATTTGTCATGGTGGATAATTAAGAACATTAATAAACCAGTATTACATTCAGTGTCCTTATGACTAAGCCTGAGCTGTGTGACAATTTTAAGCTCACACTGTGCTTCCTATTGCTGTTCATATTGAAACATTCCATATGACTACGGATGTCTGTGAAGAAATGTATCCTTAAAGTATTCCTCTATCTCATTGTTATTGTTTAAGAATTTAAGTACCAACTGTGTGGCAATTTACCATACATTCAATTTATCAAAAGGTACTATATCCGAAGGGAGTTGCACACAATGATGTTTAGAGTATGTTGTATTAAAAATACACACACACATACTATTTGCATTTAAAATGGCCAAAGTTTACAGGCTGTATCACATAGATCAAGGTCGTTGCACTTAGACTTTAATACAGTAAACCAAATACATTTACATTTAAATCCATCCATTTACTAAGCCCACTTAATTCAATTCAATGTCACAGGAAGCCTGGGCCATGACAGTGTAAATCAGACCTCGATGTGACATCATTCCAATACCTCACACACTCAAACATACATCCACATTCATTTATACCTGACCAATTCATAGCATTTAAACAGCAACTTTGAATAAGAATATATTAGCATTTCAGTTTCTGAATATGCCTTTCACATGCTTATTGCTTGCCTAGTAAGCTGAATAACTGATTCACCATGTGATGTAATTTGAAAATTACACAATACTAGAACATCTTTCATAATTAAGAGATACCCCCAAGTGGTTATACTGAGTAGAAGCAAGCATGGTGGCTATATTTTGGAGGAACATTCCACCAGCCAATTGTGAAAGTACAGAACCAGAGTGATTAATGAATTTATAAACCGAGAATGGGGGGGAAAAAAAAAAAAATAGCCAAACCTCATTCAGCAATAATGCTAGGTAATATAACTCATAATTAAAACAGAGTACATCAACCCTTTGTTATGCAAGTTCTAATTATGCCTTATAAATTGTCTGGATAAACAGAATACCAAATATTGATTGCTTGGTAGTGATTCAGTTCAGTGTTTACAAGAGTACACTGCATACAATTTTATGTATTTGCTAAAGACTGTCTTGGTTAAGTCAGTATACAATTAATCCTAGTCTCCAACATAGGACATAGATATCAATTTCCAGAATCCTTCTGTTGTCCCAAACATGTAGGAAAAACAGAAGGCACGGATCATTACTCGACAGCTGTCTTGGTTTGAAAATGGGACAGTTTTGGTAAGTTTTTAAGCTTTTCCTCTGTACTTCATACCCTCTGTTGTAAAGATCCAGGGCAGGCAAGATTTTTCTTTTAAATTTTTAGAAAGTGGTTAACTTTAGAACATAATTTCATTTGGCAAATGTATATATGCTATGTTTATGAAGAAATAAATTTGATGTAACCACCAAACTTTTTCTTTAAGGTGTGTTAAGTAACTTGATGGATTTGTGATACCCACTGATTATTTTCCCTTTTGTTTGTTTAAATAATCTCCATAGAAAACCATTCACATTATAGATGTAAACGCCTTTGGTAAGTAGTATACTGCACCTTTGGTAAGCCCTCCTTCCTATACCACTTGTTGCCAGTAAATGGCAGCATAAGGACAAAGGTGAGTCAGAGATGATTATTAGGTGTATGAGTTTCATTTTTCCTTATTAGTATGAACAATTCTGAACACAAGAGTCATGTGATGTTTGTTTCTTCTACCCTCACTGTTTTTTTTCTCCTGTATTTCAGGTTAATGACTTGACAAAACCTGCCATAAAAAATGTATAAAGTTTGCAACAATCAATTTATCTCTAGGAGTAAATGTAGTGAAATTGTGAAAGCTAATGTTTGTTCATTGCTAAAGTAAAAAGCACATGGAACACACAAGCAATCTGTAACAGAGGCATTAATTTGTTTTTCCTGTTAGTAGTTGTAATTGGTTTGAGATTTGTACATTTTTTCAGTACTTATTCTTTTGCTTAAATGTATTTCAGGTTGATAATAAAGTTTCTTGTTTTAGGAATTATTGCATGGTAAATGTTTTATTTATTTTTATGTATATAATATGTATTATTTTGAAAAATAGATGCCAGTGATGTAATGTGTTTATTTGAATAAAGAAAATAAATCTAACAAAACAAAAGGAATTTTTTTTAAAGTGTGGTTTCAATTAGTTACCCATTAGAAGCAGAATGAAAACAGAGTGAGAGCTGGGCCAGTAAAAGAAATGTACAGATTTACTAATTAATACATTAAAAAAGGCCCTCTCACTCAATATTTCAGAAAAGGAGTGGAAAGTAGCAATGCACAGAATCCACTCGAGCTCCATATGTGCAAAGCATAGAATTATTTAACTCCATCCATCCATCCTCTTCCGCTCATCCGGGGTCGGGTTGCGGGGTAAGCAGCTTAAGCAGAGAGGCCCAGACTTCCCTCTCCCTGGCCACTTCTTCCAGCTCTTCCGGAAGAATCCCAAGGCGTTCCCAGGCCAGCCGGGAGACATAGTCCCTCCAGCATGTCCTGGGTGTTCCCCGGGGCCTCCTCCCGGTTGGACGTGCCCGGAACACCTCACCAGGGAGGCATCCATGAGGCATCCTGATCAGATGCCCGAGCCACCTCATCTGACTCGATGCGGAGGAGCAGCAGCAATACTCTGAGCCCCTCCCGGATGTCTGAGCTTCTCACCCTATCTTTAAGGGAAAACTTCACACACCCTGCGGAGGAAACTCATTTCAGCCGCTTGTATTCATGATCTCGTTCTTTCGGTCACTACCCATAGCTCATTACCATAGGTGAGGGTAGGAACGTAGATCAACTCAAAAAAAAAATCAACTCAAGATTATATAATCGAGCACATCTGTCTCACTTAAAAAATTTTCAAAATATTTCCAGGGCAAGATCCAACCTGCGAGCGTTGCAATCAAGTTCCAGCCTTATTGGGTCACATGTTCTGGACCTGCACCGAATGAACATCATTCTGGACCAAAATCTTTAAATGCCTATCAGACAGCCTTGGTGTCACAATCCCTCCTAACCCATTAACAGCTGTGTTTGGTGTACTTCCAGATGGACTTAAAGTGGAGAAGGACAAACAAACTGTAATTGCCTTTACTACAGTATTGGCACAAAGACTTATCTTGCTCAACTGGAAGAATCCTAACTCCTATTCTATGTCAGTGTGTAACTGATATTATATAATATTTGAAACTGGAAAAAAATCAAATTATCATTTAGAGGATCTGTGCAGAACTTTTTCAAAACCTGGCAGGATCTAATCAATAACATTTTAGAATAAGCTTTTAAAGTACTGAGGAAGCAGATTCTCTCCCCCTTTTTCCCCCCATTTATCATTATTCACTTATTAATTCATCTACTTATTTTTATTAGCTTTAAGTTTTACTCTGCTGGCTTAGCTTTCTTTCTTAGGGGTGGGGTTGATTTGTTTTCGATCTTATGTTTGTAGAAGTTGATTTATTTCTATGGAATGTTGTGTGATTTTAATAAAATCAATAAAATAAAAAAGTACTATATTTTCTTTTTTTGCAAATGTGTCTGTTGATACAATAATTAAGGACATGGAATGTATAGTGTTTTAAGAGAAGAGATCACATGTACTTCATTAACTAGAATATTGTTAGTGTCCCCTGTTCCCACCGTTTTTCTTTCCTTAGTTTCAGGACCAGTTGCACTGGTGCTGCCAGGTAGTACCTGCAAAACTGAGATGTACTTAATGTGAATTGGGGAGCCTCATGCTTAATAGTCATCATTAGCCTAGAGTATACTGATTTTTTGTACATCTTGTGCCACATGATTTTGTAAATGGCTACTAAACACTGATATACTTGAGATTAAGCACCTTTGCCTTAACCACCCATCCATTATAACCTGCTAATACAATTTCAAATTTAAGCAGTTGGTGCCTATATAGAAGGGAACCAACACTGAATGGGGTTCTGCTCAGTTATAGGATACACATACCCATATACAGTAACCACACTCAGTCACAACAGAGTAATTAATCTAGCATTCAAATTAAACAGATGTTGGGTTGGAATCTATGTACCCACAGAAAGAATGTGTGAGCTACACACATGCAGTGCTATAGACCATTATTTAAACCTAGAAATCTTAGGTGCAATGCTAACAGTGTTACATTTGACTTAAACTAAGTGTGAGATAACAGAAAAGGATGATGGGATTATGTACTGTAGCATAGCTTGCATGATTCCATCAGTGATAAAGGAACCATCAATAAATAATCATCAATACATTTTACTTCTGGATGATCTTAAATATTACTTTTGTATTGAGAAAAAAAATCTAGATGCTACTCTGGGTTATGATAGGTTTACCTGGTCCTGATTTTCTTTGAAATCTGCTTTTCAAAATATCAAACCCTGTTGTTAATGTAATTCTAATTGCCACAGTTCCTCGACATTGCCAGTAGTATGGGTTTCTCAAATAAATTTTACAAATGCTTTGTTTTTTGACTTTTTATTTAAACACTGTTGAGATTATGCTGTTTCACTGTTTCTTTAATCCTTTTCCAGCAGCCAATAAGCAATGGGCTTACTAAATGAGTAACTCAGGAAAGTATGTGTGAGTGTTCATCTAAAATGTTTTTGCATGAATGTGTTTAAAAAGAGAGAGAAAAAAAAAGAATAAGTTGAAGAACAATGAATACTAACCAACAGTGGTTCAAAGGCAATTTCCTTGATTTTGCCAATAAAAAAATACAAATGTTGGACTGTGTGACTTGTAAGTTTCAAGCTGTCAAATTAAATGTCTTTGTCTATTAAGAGAAAGATTGGGGTCTAAATACAAGAAGCTTAGAAAGCAGAATGCAGCTGTTGTGACACTCCATGCTTGCCCATTATCTTCATATAGACTTAGCTTATCAGGAGGTTTTAGGCAACAACTCATTAAAAAATACTTTGAACTGACTTGTAAAACTGTAAAAGCAGCAGGACGAAATCATGCTTAAACTGCATTTGTAACCTATGCAATTGTTCTCTAACATCAAGCTCTGTCTCTTCTGTTTGCATATTTCAAAAAAAAAAAGGACTACCAATAGAGGCAGTTACAGTGAGTATTTGACTAAGAGGTTAAGGTTAATAATGCCTTGATAATAATTAAATGATAGTATCATTACTAACTTGGATTCTCTAGACAACAGCTTCTTTAAATAATTAAAATGTCAATGGATAGATGACACCAACCCTCTGGGCCTTATGCATTGTCCTTGATATCTCTAACAGATGAAACTATTATAATACATAAATGAGTTATTTGACTAAAAGCCTACTTTCAACAGGAAAAATGGTGCCTTAAAGAGGTTCATGAAACTCTGCCTATACTGTGATGATGGTACAAGCCTACTGGAAGCAAACTTCAAAAGTAATTTAGGAAGAGAAAACATTTTTGAATGGGGTTAAAAATGAATGTATGAATAAAATGCCTATTTTAATACAGTATATTTATCTAAACAACCATTGAGCATATTGATCTTATCACTACTAGTTTTGAAATCAAATTTGGAATTAGAACTGGAAGTTCCAAACATTTTTACTTAATATTTATAACAATAGTGTGCTACCTTCAGCAGTTATTAAAAAGAAAATGTTATATTTGAACCAATTCAGTAAAGCAGATTAGAATGTCAATTTATTTTGGCTCTTATATGCCTTTTTGGATTTTTTTTTTTTATCTTCTCTGCCAAGACTAAATAATATTGTATTTGTTCCTCCCTATTCCTTAAATTATTACACTTGATTCTCATTAAAAATAAGACTAACATTCTTCTCATTCACACACAACCATTTTAATCCATTCAGTTTTGACCCATGTGTATATTAATGACTATTTGTTCGCGTTTGTTTTCAGTCGACTAGATTACTGTAACGCACTCCTCTCAGGACTACCCAAAAAAGATATAAATCGTATGCAACTAGTGCAGAATGCAGCTGCTAGAATCCTAACTAGGAAAAGAAACTCCAAACACATTTCTCCAGTTTTAATGTCACTACACTGGTTACCTGTGTCATTCAGAACTGACTTTAAAATTCTGCTTATGGTTTATAAAGCCTTAAATAATCTCGCCCCATCTTATATATCGGAATGTCTGACACCTTATATTCCAAATCGTAACCTCAGATCCTCAAATGAGTGTCTCCTTAGAATTCCAAGAACAAAACTTAAAAGAAGGGGTGAGGCGGCCTTCTGCTGTTATGCACCTAAAATCTGGAATAGCTTGCCAATAGGAATTCGCCAGGCAAATACAGTAGAGCACTTTAAAAAACTGCTGAAAACACATTACTTTAACATGGCCTTTTTATAACTTCATTTTAATCTTAATTTTACTTAATCCTGATACTCTATATGTTCAATTTCCTCAAAATAACTATTCATGGTGGCTCTAAAATCGGTACTGACCCCTACTCTCTTTTCTGTTTCTTTTTCCGGTTTCTTTGTGGTGGTGGCCTGCGCCACCACCACCTACTCAAAGCTTCATGATGCTCGAACAATGATGGACGGATTAAAAGGCAGAAGACTACGTGACCATCATCATTATCAAGCCCTTCCGTGAGAATCCTAAATCCAAAGAGGACTGTTTCATTTATGTTAGGTAGAATGCCCAGAGGGGACTGAGCGGTCTCATGGTCTGGAATCCCTTTTTCTCCAGCCGTCTGGAGTTTTTTTGTTTTTTCTGTCCCCCCTGGCCATTGAACCTTACTCTTATTCGATGTTAAGTAATGTTGATTTATTTTGTTTTATAATTGTGTCTTTCATTTTTCTATTCTTTAATATGTAAAGCACTTTGAGCTACTGTTTGTATGAAAATGTGCTATATAAATAAATGTTGTTGTTGTTCTTTTTATTTTGCCCATGAAATCATTTCATCTCCTGGTCCATGCTACCAATTATAATTTGGTCTTTGGTCCATTCAAAATTACTATAGTGGTCCATAAATCAAATGCAGAAGTTAAGATTCAGTCCTGACCTGGAATTACAGATGAGTATACATATCCATCCTTATCTATGGTCATAAGTGCAAGTAGTGTCAGGAAAAATGAGATTGTTACTATAAGCCCCCAAAATTAGATTATGTTGCAGGGTTGGTGGCAGGGCCGGATTTAGACTTGATAAGGCCCTAAGCTATTTGAGACATGGGGCCCTTTATAAGTCCAGATATTCTATGTAAGTGCCAAATATGATTCTAAATTCTGAAATCAAAAGTCCATCAGTTGCAGAAAATTACAAAAGAATTAACACTATACATTCACTGTTAGCCCTTTAATTCAGAATATTTATGGAAAAAAAAAATATATATATATAATTATATTTTTTAAGCTTCTAGAAGGTAAAATGAAAACAAAATTACTGCTTTATTCTATAATAGAATCCTAAACTTTACTGTAATTACTGTTTCAGAGTAGTCAATAGATCAGGGGTGCCCACACTTTTTTGGCTTGCGAGCTACTTTTAAAATGACCAGAGGGCTGTTCCACGAAGCGAGCTAACCTCAAAATCCAGGTTTATTTCGATAATCCCGTCTTAATTTCTCGAAATTCGGTTCCACGAACGAGGCTAACCTGAAGCTCCGCTTAATTACTATGCCAACATATGCTCTTGGACAAGCCTGCTCCGTGGCAGGTTAGTTGTGAAGCTTATTTTAGCTTGATGAATATGATTGGACAAGCCATGTGATGTCACAGCACAACATTCTGCGGGGCTGGGATTATTCTGCTGCTGTTCACTCCCTCTTTCGCAAACATCGACCCTCCAATATAAAATTATTACAGATTACATGCAGGCGATTCTAATTACTTAGTATAAAATGACAAGGAGTGCATTGAAGGCTTTTACATGAATAACCATGGCGTGCCCATTTATTCATAATCCAGTTGATGAGGGAGCGAGGCTCATTCGTAGAGCTTTAAGGCAACAGGTTCCACAATTACTTCGGCCCAGGATAGATCCGTTGCATTTTGTGGATGATTATTTATACAAGCTATAGATTTAGTAGACACAGTATTGCATATTTGTGTCAGTTATTGGAACCTTACATTTCTAAAAACACACGTCGCTCTAAAGCCCTTACGGTTGCACAGTCTTTGTGTATCGCTTTGCGTTATTTTGCCAGTGGTTCATTTCTGTACAGTGTGGGGGATGCTGAACATTTAAGCAAAGCTACAGTGTGCCGTGAAATCAGGAAGGTTTGCGTTGCATTAAAGTCCTTTTTAAATATATTCATTACCTTTCCTGGCCACCGAGGAATTCTTGCCATTAAGGAAACTTTCTTTGGAATTAATGGTGCTTAATCTTTAAACATCTACTCATTTACAGCACATAAATCATTACCTGATAAGTAACTGAATTTAATTTGTCAGGCTTTCCTAACGTCATTGGAGCCATTGACTGTACACACGTGAGGATAAAGGCTCCAGCAGGTCCAACAGAGCCTGATTACATAAACCGCAAATCATATCACAGTATTAATGTACAGGTAAGTACTGATAATATCTCACATTTATATACAAGAGGTGAAAGTGTAGTCGTCCAACATTAGCAATGTATGTCATTACCATTTCCTAAAATGTTTCAGATGGTATGCACTGCTGAACATCTAATTTCAAACATTGTGGCAAAATGGCCAGGATCAGTACATGATGCCAGAATTTGAGTCTTCACTGGCTCAAAGCCTCAGACAAGGCAAGTCAACTAAAATTCACAAATATACTATAGTTTATTATACTACAGTCTAATGTGTCTACTTTCCATTATAGGAATTTTTCCTGGTGTGCTGCTTGGTGACAGAGGATACCCATGTCTACCGTTTCTTCTCACACCATATACAGATCCTGCAACACAAGCAGAAAGACATTTCAACCATGCCCATTGTAAGACAAGGGCACGCATTGAAATGACATTTGGACAGTTAAAATCCAGGTTTAACTGCCTGCGGCATCTCAGAGTTACACCAGACAGAGCGTGGGACATTGTAGTAGCCTGTGCAGTTTTGCATAATGTGGCAATACTACAGCAGGAGCGTATGCCAATAATGACGCATTCTTCACTTGCTACCAGGACCTTTTCGTTCCACTCATGTTGCTCCTGAAACCAAGCATTATTAATAATTATATTAATAATTACAATTATATATCACTTTTATCCAAGATGAACCCATATAATTAACATGCTGTCCTGTTTATCAATGTGTTAAAATAACCTTAAAGTACCTTACAACTGGTAACAAAATGCATATGTAAAAGGAAATTTTAATGACTATACATTTTGAAGGCTTGAAACTGTTCTCATTTAGTTGTTAAATAGTTTGACATCCTTAACACAAAAGTTACTTAAATCATATTCTTACGCATTTAACTTGTCAGCTATTTTCTGCCATGCAGCCTCACGAGCTTTGATAATAGCTAGTGTTCCCCTTTCTAGTTATTATAGCTTTGTAGTCCTCATAGGCTTGTAATAATAATTCTTGCTCCGCCTGCGAAAAAAACGCAGCTCTTTCCTTAGTTTCCATTCTTACTTATCCAGCATCGATTAACAAGGCTGCCTTTTATATCGCGTGGACGCGCACGAGCCTCGCTTATCAAGCTTGGCTTGAATTAGCGGAGATTAAATACACCTGAATTTTGTTCGTGGAACTCAATGAGCCTGAAGTGAACTGTTAGGCTAACTCAAGCGAGGCTATTACAAATAATCCTCGATTTTATAAGCTTGCTTCGTGGAACAGCCCTCAGGTCGAAATGATCTACCTCTCAATACATTTATGGTCACTACAGCATTTGGATTTAATAACTTCATGTGGGAAAACCTCGCATAAATAAGTAGAGCCAAATAATGCAGTCAAGGAGCATTTGAATTCAACCGACTGAAAAATGACGGCTGTCCGATTAACTGCGATTTTAGTTCCCTCTCCTTTTTCCTTCTCAGATCGCTTTTCAGAAGGAAGGCAGTTTCGTAGTTTTTATGAACAGTTCGAAAGTGCCTTTCCACATTTTCCTTCTTTGGAATAGCAATGATTGACAGATCAGACAAACGCACTTCAATTGTGACACTGTGAGAGAAAAAAATCAGCTTCCAGTTCTACATCCAGCCCATATCCTCCCCAAACAACTTTTTTTAAATCCCTTCTTTCGTCGATATAAATTGGAAGGCTAACTAGATCACAGCCGGACTTTTGCAGCGTTTGATCGTGCGTGCGGGATGACCAGTATGTTAAAAGAAAAGAGATCTCAGACTGGCCGCCCTGTATGTCAATCAAGTAGCAAATGCCATAGGGAGGATATATGATAGACTAACGTTTAAAAAAAAAAATTTTTCTCGATACAACGCGATCGACGCATTGGGCACCCCTGCTATAGATGGTGGTTTGAGGCACAGTGGGTCAGTTTCTTTGGGCGAAGGCATAAAATGAAAATAAAATAAAAAAAAGATTTGTGCATAAGTGAGGTGTTAGTAATCCCAGAACTGGGGAAAAGATTATTTTTGATTTCTTATACAGCATATTGTGCCTAAAATAATTTACATCAGATTACTGGAAAAAGTACTGAGTTGAATACAAATAAACTTGTTTCATTTGAATCTGCTGTCATTACAGTCTCTTGCAGAAAAACATTGATATCAATCTCAAAGGAGCCAACAAGCAGATCAAAATGTTTTTTACAAAAACAAATTAAAAACAGATCCCTATCATGTGACTGGAAATACAATGCAATTAACTTAAGATCACTTCCTATTTAAAACGTTTAGTAAAGAACTAGGCTGACCCACCTTTTAAGACGACCGACTTTTAAGTTGACCACTTCTTGAGGCAACTCAATATGTAGATCAATTTGATATTTTATACAAACTCATTAATTTGGTTATATTGCATTTGAGCGGTATTTCTTTAATACTCGTAGTTTCTGTTATTTTTGTGATGAAATTTAAACTTTTTTTCTATATTGAGGTCGCCCTTTTGAACCCCCCTGATATTTACTACGCGTTGAGGCATTTGTACTCCATCAACATTAATTATTTCCAGAGACATAAATTTGTATATTTTTCCAGTGCATCGTGCACAAAACCAAGGGAACAATGGGAGCACCAGAACTCTGCTCACATCATGTCGCTTCGTAGAACTCTGCTCACATCATGTCGCTTCGTACTGCAATCTTCAAGTAGTAAGTCTGTGATAAGCGGAATACCGCTACACTTTCCACTCACGGGACGGAAGAACAATCCCGACCGCTTTTATATAGTAAGAAAGAAGAAGAAGAAAATATCGCACAGTCTGGAGTAGAAAATCATCTTTTACCTGGAAAAATGAAACTACAAATCCCATCGTGCATTGCAAAATGGACGGGGCGTGTGTGAAACTCCGCGCCTGCGTAGCACTCACAGGGCGGAAGGACAATCCCGACCACTTTTATATAGAAGGATAGAGATATTGGCACAATAAATTTAGAGAAAAATAGGCTTGATGTATACTAATCATGCATAAATATAAAATTTGACATGCTTGAACCAACTTAATGTGTATGATGTTAATGAATAGGTGATTAGCTTAATGGTAGTGCACCTTTTAAAGCATGTGAGGTGTGCATGGTGGATGACTTATGGCGGAAGGGACCACTGAGAATGAGTCTTTGTTTAAGCTCCACATGGGTATTCTGAGTTAACTCTGAGAAAACTAATATGTAATGAAAACGCTTTCCATAAATAGGAACTACACAAGAACAGCAAGTAGTGCAAAAGTGTGCAACAGTCCATACCCAGCTCACCCTGCCACATCCCACAAATTATATTTGAGTAAACTCAGGGATAGCAGTGTGTGTGAAGCTGTTAGTAAAAGGAGTACTTGATCAGCCAGTCTATCAGCAGAAATGTTTCACTGAAAAACAAGCAACAGATATTTGTTGATATATTTTGAATGTTTTGATATATTTTGACACATTTTGTGGACCCTGCACTAAAACCCAGGTTAGCCCATGCACAAGTTTGGCTTTAGAATTGTGTACATGTTGGGGGAATATGGTTGTCTTTGTTATGGCAACATTTGGCTCTGACTATTTGTTCTGTGAGAACTCGGCCCCAGGTCAAATCTGTTTGATGAACTCTATCATATACATATACAGTATATTTTTAGGTATATAGTACTTCAGCAACTGTACAACTACAGCTTTATAATTAGATTTATTTGGCAGATGTATATTTATGTTCCCTCTAAATAAACCCATGGTAACACTCTGTTGTCTTTCATTTGCACTTTCAAAAGACTAAATCTATAGCAAGATACACATAAGGACAGGAAATAAAGAATTGATTTGATCAATAAATTGTATTCAAATCATCACAAAGGTAAGTCAGTATACCTAATGTATTTAAAAGGTAGGAAGACAAAATGGAAATATGCCTTTAAGTAAGATAAATACAGCACCACTGTTTTGAACTTTAGACTTTCAGGAACATAAGAAGAAACAACTTTCTCAGATTATTTGAACTGGACATACAGACCCCCCCAAAAAAAACACAATAATTTTTGAAGACTTGGAATAATGTAAAGAGACTCAGTAATTCCATAGTTTAAAAATATTCATCATGTATAGTGTCGGAGAATCAAATGCACAGTCTATTGTGTTAATGAGTACAAGTCGTCATTTCCATATCATGGAGATGAGAAACATATTTACAGTTAGAAATGACAATTTCAAAAACGCCTGCTTTTCTTTTTTACATTTGGAATACATAGCTCAAAAATTATTAATTTCATCAGCTCCTTAAACCTAATTCCTTTTTTCACTGTGACTATACACCATTGGGAAAAGGATGTTTGTTTCTGGAAAAAAAAGCTTAATAGACTTGGCATCCCACCAAATGCTGAGTAGGCATAATGCATAGTGTACTGCCTGAATATAGAGATGTTATTGTTTCAGATTATTAAAATTTGAAGATGTTTATAGACTAACTTTCTAATTTGCAAGCAAAGTCGTTAATGTGAAGAAAGATATCAGTGAAAGCCCAACAGGATTATCATTTTAATAAAAATTTGTTTAAGCAGAATAAGCTATTAAGCTGTAGGCTTATGCATTTAAAATCTGATTAATATGTAATAAACACTGAAGCTTTTTAACCACATTTTCAAAATCTTGCACATTGTCAACACAATAAGCTTCAGGGAAATAGAGACATAATGAAAACTCAAAAACTACAGTCACAACACAAGAATATATGATGCTTTTGTTTCATATAATGCCTAAAATAACTAAAGGCTAATAGAATATTTGAACAATTGTGATGAGAACAGGCCATTCAGCCAACCAAACATGTCCATCCTATTCATCTAGATTGCCCAAAATAACATTTAAGTTGAAAGTTGAAAGTCCAGCTGTGTCCCAGTGTTCTTTTTGAAGAAGCTGTATTAAAGTAACAGGTGAGATCTACAGTGCTAGTTCCCTTCTTAATTTTTAAAACTTCAGTCTGTCACATCTTAATATCCACTTGATTGCTATCGAGATTACTTGAAGAAATGTTTTAGGCAGCTCTCAGAGATCCAGAATTTCAAAATATTCTTAAAATAAGACTTCTGTATTTCATTCTAAAAAGGATATCTGGATATAAGACCCTGAAATATCAATTTCTCCTGACACAATACACATTTTCTATTCAACTTTTAATTCAGTTCTATAGGTGTCTATAACAGAGGCTCATTATGTTCCATTAAAAAAATAATGTGAAATGAGGTTAATGAAGCAATGCAAGGAAAAAGGAGAGTATATGGTTTGAAAATGGTGAGGATATGGTTTATAAAGGTTGAAACAAAGAAGTTCAGCAATCTAGCAACATAGTTGTTCTAGGCTTTGCACATGTCACTAATGGCCAAAATCTGAGAAAAAGTACAAACTTCGCACCATTTTGGTCTAGTCTGATTCCAATTGTAATTGTTCGTATTACCTTGAATTTGACGGCATAGCACCACGATGAGATAAATGTAAAGAAAGTGACAGTTTGAGCTGGCTAGAGGAATGAGGACTGTGGGCAGGAGCAATGAGCAGGAAGTAAGCAGCTGACTCAAACCAATGAGCAGAGAGGAACATTGTGAGCAAGTTTCTTAGTTTCATCGGAATACAGAATGGCTTTTTTTTTCAGCATGTGCTACGGCAACCAAAAAACTGCAACCTGAAAGTGTGCCTCATAGAAAGAACAGTGGGGGAAAACTGTGTATAGTTCCCAATTTCTTTGGAACCAGTTCTATCCTGACCCATTCTTGCCTGCCATGTTTTGAACCTCCATCCTAATCAACTTTTTTTTTCTTTGTTAACAGATTCCTTTGGCTTGCATGTTTTGTTTTCCTCTACCTGCAAAGAAGTTACTACAGTATTATTATTACCCATTCCTGCATTTATATATTAATGAAATAATGAGAAGTTGGTTGTGGTGATGGGTATTACTTCCTACAAAATATGAGTACAGATTTTTTTCTTTTACTTTTATATAGACATACATGTTCCACACAGAGCAATTTACCCAACTTACACTGAACAGGCTTCTGGACCTTCAATGCGACAATTTAAAATCACCCAAACCATCAATTTCATTTGATAACTCTGTGTGTTTGAATCATGGAGCATCTATTTCCCATAGTATCATCAAACAAACCCACCTTTCATTTTCTCCTTCAATTTAACAATTCAAGTTTTAATGAAAAGTTAGTAACTTAAATTAACAATGTGCAGATTGCTAAGTATTATCTTGCTATTTGAGAATTACTGGTGAACTTTGGCAGAAATGTTGTACTGTAGCATCTCTTTTGGTCCTTGTAACCCTTTTTTCACTTTGCATGTCATTTTATTGGTACCTGATTATATTAATTTGAAGCTATGTGATTTGTACCTGGTTTGGGAAATTAAAGTTGAACCAGGGATGTTGCATCATTTTTGGATACTAAGATACTTTTTAGCCTTGGACCAATGATCCATAAAGATTTATTTCTCCAATGACCTTTCATTTTATACAGTATATTGGAGAGATATAAAGTTTTTGTTTTTAAGGTGCTGCAGTTATTTATGTATTTCCAATGTAAAAACTAAATATAAATTCATGATTTTAAAAGAAGTGAGAAACCAGAAAATTAGATGAAATAAACACATTAAAAAGCCATTACTTTTATAACAGGATTTGCACAGCCCCAAATACTGATGGATGTTTAAAAAAACAAAAAAACAAAACAAAAAAAAAACAAAAACACAATGATGTACAGAAAGTGATTAACTGCCATTATTATGTGCATCTTATAAAAAGCATGCAATAAATGCATTTGCATGTCTTGTACACAGCATGCCACTACATGCAGTATGTTGTCCATCACTATATTACATTGGTTAGGTAATCTACCTGTTTTACTAGGACCATTTCCATCAGTGCCATTTCAGACTGCACATATTTCTCCATTATTTCCATGTTCTATCATTTACACTAAAGTCACATGACTGGCATAAATGTATAACAAACTTTCTGCTTTGATTGAGGCCAGAAAATTAGATTTGAAGATGAGGCTATAACTTCTGTCAACATTTTAAATTTTTAATTCTAAAATTCAACTGTGTTCCAAAGGTAGATTCCACTTTTTAAGATTATCCCTTACCATGACATCTTGTCTTTTTTTTTTATTTAAAGAGATTTTGTTCTTTTATATACCCACAGGCAGCCTTTTGTAATGTGTTCCTACATGCTGATGCCTTCACAGAGAATGTTGTACTTATCTAAATTATTTTCCAAATGTCTTGTCTGCCACTGGCATGTCATGAGATAGTCTTTGTGAAGATCTTCAGTAACTTTGAGAGTATCGTTGCAAGTAATTTGTGCACGATGCATTTAAGAGATTTTGTTGTCACTTACCACAACACAGTGTTCATAGACATACTGGTAAAAATTCTAACATTCAAAAAAACAATATATCGTTCTTGGTCGATCTGATCATAAATTACACATTTATCTAGAAAAGGTCTTGATTTGTAAACTGACAGACTAATCTACTTCAGGCAGATATCAATAACTTACATTGTGATTCATCTACTTGCACCATTCTGAGACCAAAACAGACTGCCAAGATTTGGTTCTGCTGTAAATGAGAGCTGCGTTTAATAGTTCTTTTGATCACCCCTCATGAACTCACTAGAATCCAGTTCTTACTAGGATCAGTTTGTTCTTCTTGGCAGACTTGAGTTGCCCCTATCATGTGGCAGAAAGCTATATTAGACATCTTTTCAGGATCATGCCAAAAATTTTTCCTGAAATCTATTATCTGTATATGGTATTTAGCTTGCATTCACCTTTATCATCCAACTGGTACTCAGTATAACCAATCAGTCTAATATTTACAAACTCTAAAACCTCATTCATGAAAATGTATACACTTCAAGGAATCATAATAAATAAACAATCTATCCATTTCCTGTTTGAGCCTGAATATTCTTCTTTGTTTTCCTGCTTTATACAAAAAATACTTAACTGATGTCAGAGCCTTATTTATCATGGCCACTGAATTAGACAGCTTATCATCTGATATTTAGTCACTATATGTATTTCCTAGATATATAATTAAGTAGCGTTGAGGGGGCATGCTAGAATTAGAACAAAGAACCTATTAGCGTTGTGGTAGCCAGAATCTGCACATCTACTGGACACGTAACTGGACAAGACAGTACAGCATTATCAGCTGGATGGCAGTCTGGGCTGTAATAAAACAGTTTACACCAAGCTTATTTTTTAAGGGTGCAGAAATAGGATAGACACAAGGCAGCTTCAGCCTAGGTAAGAGTGGCACAGACAAGCAGTATAGGTCAACTAATACTAAAGTGGAAGCACAGAGTAGAGAGACTCGCAACAAGATTTGTTAGAGTTCACAAACATATACATTTCTTCTTCTCATCACATTAAAGTTTCCATGACACAGTAAGTTTGTTATTTCCTTTTATTTGTGTCATAATTTTCAGTAAGTTACAATACTGAACACAACAAAACCAAGGAATATGTATATCTGAAGAATTTTTTTGTTAGTTAACAGATTATCACTAAATTGTGTGGGGATGCTGGCCAGGTGATAAGAACAGTAAACTAAGTTGGCTTTAAATGCATTTAAATCAAGGGTATATCTGAAGATTTTACAAATCATCATTTTATTGAGACCTTGCAGCTCAGTAATTTGTGAGATGAGAGAATGAAAGAGACAAAACTATTTACATTTATAGGAACACTTTTTAATCAGAGTATAGCATGAAATCAATGAAACTTCTGGGATATTTATCTGGTCAGATAAGTAGCAGAGGGGGTTGTTAATCAGTTTCAGCTGCTTTGGTGTTAATGAAATTAGCAACAGGTGCACTAGAGAGGCATCAACGAGACGACCCCCAAAAACAGGAATGGTTCAACAAGTGGACACCACTGACATTTTTTCTTCCTCAACTTTTCTGACTGTTTTCTCACTAGTTTTGCTTTTGGCTACAGTTAGTGTCACTACTGGTAGCATGAGGCAATACCTGGACCCTACAGAGGTTGCACAGGTAGTCCAAGTTCTCCAGGATGGCACATCAATTCGTGCCATTGCCGGACGGTTTGCTGTGTCTCCCAGCGCTCTGAATGGCATGGAGGAGATTCCAGGAGACAGACAGTTACTCTAGGAGAGCTGGACAGGGCTGTAGAAGATCCTTAACCCATCAGCAAGACGGGTATCTGCTCCATTGGGCTAGGAGGAACAGGATGAGCACTGCCAGAGCCGTACAAAATGACCTCCAGCAGGCCACTGGTGTGAATGTCTCTGACCAAACAATCAGAAACTTCATGAGGGTGGCCTGAGGGCCCGATGTCCTCTAATGGGCCTTATGCTCACTGCCTGGCACCGTGGAGCTCGATTAGCAGTTGCCATAGAATACCAGAATTGGCAGACCCACCAGCTTAACCTTCATACATAACTTAGATTTATTGCCATGTGTACTTTACACAGTAAAATTAAATTCATACCTGCATGTCTGCTCAGAACAGTTGAATAAAATGAACAATTAATAAAAAAACTAAAGTGTGTTTAGCATGAACATTTTTGTATTTTATTGTATTTTCGAACTGTACTTTTTATCAACTGCAGATAAGCCTGTACAAGACATCTCCTGGCAAATACTTGTGTTTTTTCCCTTACATTGTTCATACTGCATAGATGAGCTTGCAATTGTTAAAAAAAAGTTTGACTTTAACATAAGTTATTTTACTTAATTTTTGAACTTGTCAGTATTGTTATTAAATATTAATGTGGTTTTTGTAATCATCACATCACTATTTTTTCCTTTTTTTAATGGGTGCTGCCATATTGTATATAGCTCAAAATTTAAAACATCACTACTTTCATAGCTGGGTACACCTGTAAAGTCATAATATTTCCCCTATGACAGATGGAGGCACACTTGGAAGTTTGCCTGAAATTTACTTGAAAGTACTAGAGCTAGCGAATAGAATAACCAGTTCCATTTAGAACTTAAAAAAAAAAAAACACTTTGTTTTAATTTTGATTTCTCATTTAAACATTCTTATACTCCTTCCTGCCTAATGACAATTATCTTCTTTGCCCCTGTAAAAACATAATTTCATGGTTAATTAACTTCAATTTTGAGAAACCCATCACCTCATTTTAGTCCCCCCTTTCTGCCAAAGGTAGTTTTCACCATAGTGATAAAAAAACAATGAAGGTAAATGTGAATAGCTTTTTGTAAATCAGCAGTGTCTAAAGGGTCTGTACCTAGAGAAGAAAAAACTATTGTTACTGCTGGTAGATAAAGTTATTCAAATTCCAGCCATGTTTTTGGCATGAACATTCTGGTGGGGCCACATAAACATGGAATAGAGATACTGTCAGAAGGGGCAGAGACATCCTGGGAGGCCTTACAGAGATTGTGTGTGTGTGTGTGTGCATGAAAGAGATGGGAAAATGACTTCAGATGGTGGTAGCTCTGACACAATGCAAAAGGTGTCAAGCAAAAATGGTGGGATAATGTGCAGGAAGAAAGCATGTTAGTAAATAGGTTGTATGCAAGAAGCTGTGGAAGATTAGAGCAATGATAATTGGTAATGATATTGTAGCATAGAACTGAGAAAAAAGATGGCCTCCAATAAACCTCATATGAGGAAGCAAATAAACATTATGTTTCAAAATATATTCAGCTACAAACAACAGTGATGATAAAATGTCAGCTGAATAATGCCATAAAAAGTCACACATATGAAGATCCATCAATGTGTTGAAATACAGGACAACTACCAAAGAACAGTTTTAAGCAATGCCTCAGAATCAACAACACTCAATACCAAAATCAAACACACATTACCAAAATTGTGTTCAATGGATAAAGCGCTAAATAATATTTTACATATGATGATGACCTTACTCCAAAATGTCAAGATGTGCAAATCAACACATGCTTTAAATTGCACCATAAAAAAAAACCACCACAATGGATTGCTTAAAGAGCTATATCCTTTAAGCCCTAAATATATAGTTCTGCGGCACATACATACACTTAAGCAAATTTAAGAAAAGAACACTACAACCCAGAAAACAGGCTAGTAGCATTAGGCTCAAGGAAAACTTCATATATTGTACAAATAATTGAAATTTGGAAATTTTTGATTATTGCTATAAATATTTTAACAATCTATTAAAACCTGGCATGAGTAGAATACTTAATTTATGCATAAAAAAGTGCCGCCTACTGAGAGATGAGGGGGTGATGCACCACTTGCCCTGAATGCAGAAATGCCACTATCCTTTTTTTTAATGTCAATGACATTCTTTGCTAATGCTATTGTGTATTGTCAGTGCCAAATGGGTTGGACAGGCATCCCAACCAGAGGAGGGGATGGTTCATTACCCAGATGGGAATCATTGAGCAGGCAGATAGGCATCCTGGCCAGGAGAAAGAAAGGAGCCTGATCTAGAAGAGATGGACAGACAGCCCACCAGATGCCGCAGGGGATACATTATTCCCCCAGGACACAAGCCCTCCATATCAATGCCCATTTGCGAAGCGGCAGGCAATGCTGGGAGATGTAGTCTGACAACACAGCCCTGCTGGGCACCATGGGTGCTGCAATGGGGAGCTGTCAGGAGATATGCTCCCCAATTTATGGAATTTCTCTATGACTCTGCAATAATTGCATCAGGCAGTGGCTCTGGCACTGAAAGTACTCCAGGGTCCTTAACAAAAGGGGCCGCACTCCCTTATTCAGGTAAGTTGGAGCTGGCAGGACGTGGAGCAATACTCGACTGGAGGAGGGTAGTACAGTAGTGATAGGAATTGTGGAGAGAGCAGATTATTTATACTTGTGTTAACTTTTTTTGAGGTATTGTGTGTAATAAACATCATTATTTGAACCTGGGACACTCTGTGTGTTCGTGTTGGGGTGTGGGGCATTCGGTCAGCCTGGCTGAATCACAATATATTTTGCTTTTTTCTGGAACAGCATATCTAAAAATACTCTTTAAAATACACAAGTAATAGACTTTTCCAAATATATTTTGTAAACACTGAATAAAAATACTGAAAGTGTATTCATCCAAAAACCTGTATGCACAATGAATGCTGCATGGTGTTGTATGATGTTTGTTCTTACTTGCCAAAATTACTCTAAACTGTCAAATCTTATTTAAGTTGTAGGCAGCATTTTATTCAGTCATCATATAATAAAGTATGATTAGTCTGAGAATTGAACGACATCAAGGGCTGCTAATAGGAATGGAAAAATTAGATTTGACAGGAAAAATATAGCATTAATGTACTAAAGTCAGGCCTTGTGGATTGATTTAAAAGTCTCAATATTTTTTAGAAAAATTGCTGAATCTTGGGAGTATTATAAACCAGGTCTTGTAGGCATCCATGCCCCTGCCTAGTTTATCTTACATAAGCACGCACGCACGCCCACCAAGCTAGCAGACCATATTACACCTCACCTTCATTGAACAGCAAAAAAATGCTTAAATTGGAGTTGTTTTGCTTTTATTTAGCAAAAAATAAATAAATCTGTCAATGGGGTAAGCAAAATGTACTTGGCAAGATTTCCTAAAATAAGCTAAATAATCATAAATATACATTTTTTAATAATTCTATAATTCTTACAATAAGGAACACACGATTTAATATCATAAGTACTTTTCACTTGCTTAGATTTCACTTTTTGCAGTGTGAAGGCACTGGTTCCTTGTGGCATTTTGGATAATCTTCAAATTTCCTCTCTTCACATTTAAAGTTGTACATAACCTGGCTCAGAGGTACATCATTGACCTCCTCCAACCTTGTACTCCTGGTCATTCTCTGTGATCTTCATCTACTAACTGTTCCAACTATTAATCTCAGTAATACAGGCTCTAGGGTCTTCGATGCTGCTACACCCAAACCCTGGAATACTTTTTACCCTCTCACATATGAAAGTTGGGCCCCATTGCAAACTTTAAAACTGTTTTAAAAAAATATATTCTGAAAGCCCTTTGCACTGTGAACGTTCTATTCTAAATTAAATTTATTGCTGTCCATTATGGTTCAGTTCATGTCGATTTCAGTGTTGGATAATGTTTACTTACTTTTTATTGTTCACCATTTGCTTTCATGCTTGTTGTTTTATTACCATGGATTTTACTGGCTTGTTTTACTCTGAGGTGACCTTGAGTATCATGAAAAATGCCTTAAATAAAAAGCATTTTTATACTTTTCATACCATTTTATTTTTTTTTACTATTAACCTAATCTACATGCGTTGCGTCGATTTGGAAAAAGTATTTGGCAGTGCACCTTAGAATGTGTTGTGGAAGTTGCTGCATGAATATGGGGAAACAGGGCCGCTCTTACTGTTTGTTCCTTATATAAATGCAGTGAGAGCGGTCTCTGAATGCTTAGCTCAAGTCAAATTTGTTCATTGTGGGTATCAGATTCCATCAAGGCTGTGACTTATCATCAAGTCTGTTTGTGGCTTTCATGGACAGAATATTAAGGTGCAGATAAGGGTGTGAGGATGTCCAGTTGGGGAGTCTAGGGGTAGCATCATTGCTTCATGCAGATGTTATCCTATTTGCCTCACCTCACTGTGACCTTGTGTGTGCACTCGGGTGATTCTTAGAAGAATGTAAAGTAGCTGGGATGAGGATCAGTGCCTCCAACTATGAAATCATGGTTCTCTCTCAAGGAAAAAAAAAAAAGAGTAATGCTCAATCTGTGAGGAATAGGGGCAACTGCCCTTAATGGAGGACTTCACGAATCTCAGAATCTTTATCATGAGTGAGGGGAAAAGAGAATGTGCAATCAACAATTGGCTTGGAGCAACAGCATCTGTTCTGCAGTTGCTGCACCAGTGTGGGGTGGTGAAAAAGAAGGGGAGTCAAAGACAAAGATCTTGATTTACAAGTTGATCTACATCACTGTCCCCCACTCCCATGGTCACGAGTTGTAGGTAATAAACAAAAGGATGAGATCAAGAGTACAAGCGACAAACTAAGGTTTCTTTGCAGGATGTTTGCATTGAGCTGACACTCTGTAATAGAGTAAGAAGCTCAGCGATTGGGGAGAGCCTTAGAGTAGAGTAACTGCACCTCCAGATTGAGAAGAACTAGCTGATGTCATGTCATAAGAATGTTCTTTGGGCAGCTCTTCCTAGAATTGTGCCGGGCACATCCAACTGGGCTGAGGTCCAGTGGTCTACCCTGGATATACTGGAGGGATTATATCTCTTGGCTTGCTTGGGAACACCTGAGAATTACCAAAGCAAAAGCTGGAATCTGTAGCTGAGCCGACATACTTGGCCTGTTGCCAACACGACCCTCAAAAGAAAAAGCGGATAAGAAAATGAGAAAGGACTAAATAACTTTTTTTAATCAGACGATCTAGTTTTAAAGTCTAATACACTCTGAAGACACTCTTAGACATGCCTTTTATCTTATTTATATCTTACATCACAGTTAAAGTTTTTATTTGCTACACTTTATGTACATCTAATATAATGTTACATTCTGCACTGTAATAATTTTTCATTGCACAAAGTTTTAATTAAACAGTTTTAATTATGCATTTTCCTCTTTAGTGTTGCAGCTTGCCAAAGTCAATAACAGCTACTTTCTGTCTATAGCAGTGGTGTCTTGGCACAAAAAGTCTGGTGGGGTTATTTGCACCCAAGAGAGAGATGCTGTCAGAACTGGCAGAGATGGGTGCACAGTTTGTGAATGTTAGAGAGAGAGAGACAAATAGAGATAATCACACTGTAAATAAGCAGAACTGTTTCCACTTGGGCAAAAACCTAATAGCCTCCAGGAAAATTCTACAAGAAACAGTGAATACACCATTGACCTTTTGTAAATTTTGCCTAAATTAATAGGTCACATTATATGGCCACTATTGATCAAAGGAAGAATCCTAGCTTGGATCAGCTCAAGAGCTGGGAAACGTGCAGATTGTGTTACCACTGGCCAGATGTGAACAGTGTTATGGGAAGTGGGCAGCATGAATGTGCAGCAGGGCACGTGACAGAAAGAAAAAACAAAGATCGCTGGCGCTGCATGCAAGATAGCCATGAAAAATTGGGGTAGCAGCAGAGGTACTGAAGGCAAAGGAGGAAGGAGACAGCCCCCTGTAAATGTCACATGAGGAAGCAAAGGACCGTGTTTCAAAATGCATTAAAATTACCAGTACCAAAGATGATAAAATGTCAGCTGAATAATACCATAAAAAGTCACACAAAATGAGCATCCAGCAGCATATTGTTATGCAGTACAACCGCTGAAGAACAGTATTAACAGATTTCTTAACATCAGTTAATCAACACCCAAAGCAGAAATGCAAATGAATATTATTAAATATCTCTATTTTTGCTTAGTGGGCAAAGAGCAAAATTATATTGTATATAAGTAATTGAGGAGATTCATGACTACTCCAAAACAGCACATGTACAAGTTTAAAAAAACAATGAACTGATGGGCCACTTAAAAGGGTTCATCCTTCTGTCCCCGAGGCAGAACTGAAAAGTTCCAGCTGCACATGTACACACCTGAGAACACTGCAAGGTCCAATTGTCTGATCAAGCAAGCAGTGCCAGGCAGCAAGAAAATGCTGCTGAATATTTTTTTTTTTAAATCTAGATTAGAAATTACTTTGAGCATAACCTGGAAAAATTGTAAAAAAAAAAAAAAAAAAAGAGTATGATTATGAGAACTAATTTGAGCTTGCAATTAATTGCAATTTTAATGACCCAACAGAAAAATTAAGTCACTGGACTTGTAGCCAGATGAACTACAAAACCAATCCTGGAAAAAACTGTGCACTATTGAATATGTGACTATTGAATATGAGACTGCCATGCTGTAAACAGAAATGGATTAAAGTTATAGGTCCAGTGAGAGAAGGACTCAGGATGGAAGGAGGGCAGCACTACCCAGAGGAGGGCATTAAAAAGGAGATTGGAAGCACATAAAAGGTTGGCACATGACTGGGAAGCTGTTGAACTACTTAGATATGGAACAAGTGGAAAGTGAGCCGCATGGCATATTCTAGTCATAACATTGGGACAACTTCAGTGTACAGAGCAGCTGTAGTGTACTGAATGTAGTGTGTTACAGGGCTGACAATGGGATGATTTCAGTTTGTTAAGTATTCCAATAGCAAGGTATTTACAGTGTGTTCTAGGGCCACAACAGGAAATAGGGTGCCCACCTCGGCCAGTAACAGTGTGGATAGAAAAATAGTTCCTGTTTTCTAAATTTCATTGTCATTTTTTGTTCTATTTTAATTGTATTTGAATAAATAGCAGAAGTGCTACAGTCTTTTTTTTTAACCTTCAACTTGGAAGTGACTTCTTTTAGACTCTCTAGTTGGTCACTACAATGGTATCAGATCGAGGAATTTATTTTGTTCTGACCAGAAAGCAAAGACTGATAAACATTGGACTCGCCAGAATCTTGGCTTGGTATCAAGGAGGAGCCTGCTGAGAACTGAGTTAACGAGAGAGCCAGACACGAAGAGGCCCTCACTCATACCTGTAGCAGGATGGAATTACAGAATGTTTGAAAGATGTTTGCCCGAGTTGTGTGAACAATAACCCAAAGCCTAGTTGATATGATATACCAGGCAGTTGGGAGGCTTTTGCCAAAAAAGTGGGGAAGACCTGAGGCCTCATGTATAAACAGTGCGTACACAAAGAAATGTTGCATAAGAACGTTTCCACGTTCAAATCGCGATGTATAAAACCTACACTTGACCTAAGCCATGCACTTTTCCATGGTACCTCATACCCAGTCGTATGCAAGTTCTCCGCTCGGTTTTGCAGACTGGCGGCACCCAGCGTCAAAGCAGTGCTACTGTTCCTGTGTGGTTACCCTTTATTTCTTAGAACCACATTCTTGACGCAGCTTTATAAATACACTGAAACTAAGTGCATATTGTTTATTAGTGTAATGCATCTGATTGTAATTAATTTGTAACAATATAATGGTCCAGGGAATAGCCATGGTATTCCAAATACCATAACTGCTTTTTTTCCTTCTTTCAGCTGCTCCCGTTAAGGGTTGCCACAACGGATCATCTTTTTCCATATTACGCTCACCGCTCCACTCGGAGTATTTATATCACTGTATTTTAAACTGTAATTAAACACATACTATGAAGATATTTCAATGTTCCTTAAAAGTTTTGAAGAATCGTTGTTGTAAGCTTAAAGATAGCTTAACGTCTATTACAGAGCTGATTCTGGGGCGATTGGGTATTTGGAGAAAGAAAAGTAAGCACAGGAATTGGAGGATAGATAGTATGTTTGAAAGAGACAGTATTGTTACGATAATTTTATCGAAGGTCATACACAATCACGAACCGTGTACTCCTGTTTAATAACATGCTTTAACTCCTATCATCATGAAAAAGATATCACATATACATCTCAGTATCTTAATTATTCAGAGAGCTGTAATATCACGAATGTAATGGATTCTGTGTCCTGTGCCCATGTAGTGATTCACACACATACAGCACATTGAAGATCAAATACAAAACAAAGCATTTAACAGGCTACTTTAGATATGATGGGATTTGAGAATCTAGTAAATTAAATGATTTTAAGATGAAGGTTATGTTCTACTTTAATGACAAAATAAACTATGTTTTTAAAGTGGATATTTCGAGATTGAAGTTAACATTTCGTGCTTTTTTCCTACTCTGTGCCTTTTTTTCTCACTGTACCCTAATAAGCTTCCATATGACACCCAGACGGTGGGCTACGTCTCGCCTTTTTACGGCGACTTTGATATGTGACAACTTTTTTTATGTCGGGCACTGTGCGACTTTGTGAACTTGAGCTTGTTTCTCCAACACGCTATGTCACTCAATCAACTTTCTTTTGTTGATTATACCACTGTATAAACCAACAAATAGTACTTTTTCTTTGCCTCCACTTGGTATTTGCTGAAATTCTTATATTTTCCCTCTTGCTTTTGACATTGCCTTTTCACAGAACGCTGCGCTTAAGGTCTATTTATATTGATTTGCATATTCAAAGAGGCGCAATTGTGGGAGGAGACAGGGCGGGACAAAAGGCGCATGGAAGTGCGTTAGTTTTCATGCTGATTGGGATTTATGGAGTGGAAGAACGCGGAAGCTGGAGTACGCACAGATTCCTGCATCTGGAATTTTCTGTGCGTAAGCACATTTCGACTTTTGTGCTTACGTCATGTTATAGTGCGAATTCTATGCACGCCGTTATGCATGAGGCCTCTGGTAGTGCAGCTGGTGACAGCTTTGGATGTTGAAGCTCTCAAAGTTTTGGATGACATGGCCCAAAGGGACTTGATGGATCTGAGTAAATTGTTACAAGCCATTGGAGTTCAGTTTGGATGGACTGATACTGCTTTAGGGTTACAACAGTAAGTACTGTATATGCCCAAAACATGGAAAAGAGTGTTTGGAAGCTTTTACTGTGGAAGTACAGTGGTTGGTGAGGCATGCCCATCCGCATTTTCCCCAAGAGAATCAAGAGGAACTGGCAAGAGATTAGTTTTTGAGGAGTGTTTTACAAGCTGCATTGCGATATCACATACAACTCACTCGTCCTGCCACCTTAGACAACATGCTTTCTGAAGCCACAGAATTTGAGCTAAAATGTACAGAATGGCTGGGACAGGAGGGCCAAGGTGACCAAAAGGAAAATACATAAAAATGGTTGTGCTTGACCGTTTGCTTTTAAAGCAGCTTTGTCTAATGCTGGAATGACTCCAACAAATTGCCTAGCCAAGTCTGGACAGTGATTGTTGGTTGGAAGTGTGTCCAACCAGGTCATGTTTGACAACAATGTCCCTCCCGCCAGATGCTGTGTGCAGGGTCGTTCTTAGCAGTTTGGGGCCCTACGCGGTTCAGAAGTGTTCAAGCCCCGAATGGGGGGGTCTGTAGCTCAGGAAGGTGATCCAATTTAACATCCGGAAAAGGCTTTAGATGACCAGTAGGCCTACAAGTATGCTTGTGTGTATGCAGAGTGCTAAAATATTGATTTTGTTGTGGATCTGGTAAAGGCCGGTAACATAGGGATATTTCATGATTTTATGGGGATCTCTCTGAATGAATCCAAAACGAATCTCTAAAATTTACTTTTTTGCATTTGGCAAAGTTACAACGACTTGACAATATTATCAGGGATTTAGGTGAAGATTGCAATTTGGATAATAAATGACCATTGCTAATAAGACTAAGAGATGCACATTCCAGACTGAGCGATCACTATTTATACATTCCCAGTCCCACGGCCACGCCCCAAATTCCCTGCCTGCTGCTCCCAGCTCCTACCCTTCCCCTCTGAATTCGACTCAGAAAGATAAAATTTAGGATAAGGAGGGTATCATGACACATGACGTGAGGGACTGGCACAGACGACTGCAGTGCCAGGGGCATGACAGGGGCCCCAGGCCCCCAGCCCGACAACAAAAAACAAATTGTAAGTCGGGGCCGGATCAGGGTGCTATGCGGATGCGTAGTTTGCGTATGCCTAAGAACGTCCCTGCTGTCTGCTATGGACAGCAAAGAACTCCCTATAAACAGCCTGAGTATGGAGGAAGATGGGGTGCTTTTGTGCTCCAGAGCAGTCCCTCAACAAAGGATTTGTTATGATTCAGTCGAGCCATTGATTCTTCTAGGATAATTGGGGTGGGTTGGGGAGAGAAGAGTTTTCTCATTTGCATATCTAGATCCGGGGGAAACTTGTCAAGACCCTTATCAATAACGAAGCAATGGTCACTGTGGCAAGATAAGACATTCTTCCCAGGGATTTTTATATATGGATCGCTCATGATAGATTTTTGACTGCTACAGGAGCACTGGCTACTATGAAGGGTTACACTGCAGGGCATGTGAGAATATGTGAACAAATATGGACACACTCTGTTTGAGTTGCAAATATTCAAAATCCTTATATAATAAAAAAAAGAGTAAACAGCCAATTAGATTTTGAAATAGGAACTTTGCTTATACCGAATAGTGCTCCGTGTCTGCTAATAAGTTATTGAAAAATGCCTGGGACTCGATGCCTGCCAGTGACCCTCTTGTAAAGAACCTATGGAAAACAGAGCAAGTCTGTGGAATACATAATCAAGGACCACCAGGGGTCTATAAACTATAATCTGAGACTCAATGGTCTAAATGAGCTTATTGTCACCGATCAAATCAAGAGCAAGTCAATGAACTGTACAAGTAAACCCCGGATGAAAACCTACACAAGCACTGGAAGTGCAGACAAATTTCACATGGATGACTTCGTCATAATCAATTCAGGGCTCAAATGCTATAACACAGACTAATATGTGAAATATTTTTAATTTAGTAATTAATCAATAGGGACTGGCCAATCATGATTTCATTTGGGATCTTCAGTGAGAATATCAAAATCAAAACGCAGGAATTAAGAATGAAACAGTAGTGTTTAAACACCTTATGTCACTTGGGAGATCTCTACATATGTGATGTTCTTTGGGTGGACTTCAATTTATTATTTACGTCTAATCTGGGTGGTATAGTAGTTAGTATTACTAACTCATAAAGCAACCTATCTGGATTTAAATGCAATGCTTACTTGACGTCTGTGTGGAATTCGTGCATTGCTTTTCTTGTCACCCCGCTCGGGTACTCTGATTTTCATAATGCCAGGATATGCTACATGTAATACATGAATCTGGATTAAATTGTGTAGGATCAAGAATATTCTGTTACCCCTAATCTGCATCAATACTGCATACACACACATGCCCACCATGACCCCCACACTGCGGCTGAACCCCTATATCATTTTACCACACTTTGTGTATTCTAAAACTATTTATCTTAGTTCTATCCTCCAACAGGACACCTTTTCATAGACTGGCTAGCAGTTGTTTGTGAAGGTCATAGCAAAACACCAGCTAATAAGTAGCAGCTCAAACAGTCTCTCCAGAGTAGCTCCTATGGGGCCAGTACTCTCAGAGTTGCTGTCAGCTTAAGCCCACTCACGTTGTTTTCTTTACGAATAGGAAGCAATCAAGTTTGCTCTCAGTGTTCACTGTAATGGAGGAAGTTTGCAAGCTTTGCAAACCTTGCCACATCATTATAACTCAAGTATGCCAGCAGCCATCAAGCTGATGTCTCCTAAACTGTTAATAAAGTGTTACCCTACCCAGGGAGGTCCAAGGAGTACAGTGAGAGATGCCTACATACAGTAAGAATAATTCAAATAAAAGTCTAATTGAAAAGGAAAACAAATATGTAAAATATTAAGCAAAGTAAATTGCAGTTAACTTTTAATTTGATTAATTCATAAAAAAGAAAATTGAAAAAAAGGTAAAATGCAAAATAACTCATTCTTATATGTCAGCTTAATGCCAAAACTGTAAATTCAGTTTCACTGGACACTTAACGCAGTTTGCCTCAGTGTGCATGGATCAGGAAAACATATCAGAATGAGAGAATACAAGAGGTTTACAAAAACACAAACAAGATAAAGCAGAAAAAAAATCTAAAATTCCTAGTGAAGAAAACAAATAGATTTTTGATGAGTCTGTCAGGTCTGAACATTTGTTAATTTAAAAACAAGATTTCCTAGTTGTTTAATTCACCAGTCATTTTCAGTTTATTCGCTTTGTCACAGGATGAGTTTTTAATTATCAGTACTGTCTCTAAGTGTTTTGCCTTTTTGAGTGGGTCATCCCACATCCACCCCAGTGGGAGAGTAAATGTGTATTAGCCTTGCAATATACTGGTTTCTGCCTAGTTTTGTTAAATTAATTAAGAAGTAAAAGTAGATACAGTAAATAACTAAACTAATAAGTAAATAAACAAATAAAAACTCACACAAAACAAACAACAGACATGGAAGAGTGTACAAGCATAGCTTAAATTATAATTAACTAAAATTAGCTTTTATGTATCTAACAGCTGTACTCCAATGCAACATGCAAAAAAGACATTGCCAGCATGAAGATGTTTGTATGCCTCCCAGTGTTTTTTTTTTGATTGTGTGTATAAGCCAAGCTAATGTAGAGTACCATTATCATCAATAATCAAAGGTGCACGACTCTTGAGAATTGGAAATAGCCCTGACTCTGGGGATAAAGGATGAAAAATGACACATCACTTCCATCTTTAAAGTCATCATCCATGACATTAAAACTCTACTAGACCCAAACACACATCCACTGATCTACTGGTTATATACATTAAGAAAACACAATTTGCAGTGCAGTCCTCACAATATCTTCCTCCTAGAGGACCAAGGTCTCACTGCAACTGTGATAAGGAAAACATAATGGAGCCCAATACGTGATCACAGGCCTTCTATGTTCTAGTAGCTACATTTGTCCAGTTTAAGTAAAGCTAGAGGTGTTGGTAACCAGGATAAGTGGGCTTCTGGTAGTTTGTATACTCCTGTTATGCCTAAGGCTGTGCATAAAAAAAACTGCTTTAATGCTTTATGTGATGATTAAAAAAAGACTTCATTTTCTAAAATGATTAGAGGTACAATATATGCAAGATAATTTTCCTCTTTCTTCAGGCACTTTCATTGATGCATTAAAATCACGCAACATCTTGTTTCACATGGCCTTAAATATCAAAGTCTGATGGAAAAGAAAAGAATTTGAATATTTTCTTAGCTACACAAACACTTTTAAAGAGAAGTTGTTATACTGATCTAGTACTTGCATTTATTTTAGAGCAGTTGAAATGCGAGCATTCAAGGGCATTAAAGGAATGTAGCAGAGATGAACAAGGTGAACTATTTACTTCTAAGTCAATTTTATTTTATGTCACTAAAAGAGAGTGAAAGTGAAGAAATTCAAAAAAAGCATTTTTAAAGTGCTGACGGTAGGCCATGAAGCAGACTACTTTAAAAACTTTTAAACAGTATTTATTGTGGTCTACATTTCTAGGTTTTAGTTTTATTTAGCAGACTCTTTTCAAAATACCACCAGTTCAGCTGTAATGCTATAAGTGAGACTAAACTAATTTCACTTGAAAGGCTTTTAATTAAACATGAACTAATGTACCTACTGTACAACATGCAGTAAAAACTTGATATTTCAGACCATTTTGCCAGTAAGGTATATATAAGTTGTGATTTACTTGAACCATTCATACTCATAGTATTAGCTCTTTTGACAAAGTAGTCAGGATGTAACATATCAAATCGTTAGCAGACACCGGGACAAAGTGTAAAAATCTTCAATTTGCACAACTCCCGGCAGAAGGTGTTATATATGAAGTGATAAAAGTTTAGTTATCAATATATTACTGTGATCTGTACTTTAAACAGGTCTATGTTGTATTTTCTACACATGCCAATATACATATTTACCTATGTATATATTCAATTTGAAGTTGTATACATGAACTTATTTTGGCTGGAAAATACCACTTCCAATATATGATTAAATTTAACAATGATTTCTAAGCCATAAGACTGTAAACATTCAGAGTCTGACTTTAGGAAAACAGATAAAGCCAAAGTTCAGGTATAAGATTAATTTATATAACAATTTTATTAGCATTAATGATCCATGTATCTGCAGTTGTATATACAGTACATGACACAGAAAACAGGCATCATGAAGCAACTACATTTTTATAAAAATATTTTAATAGGTTTACAAAAGAAAATCACCATTACGCTCTGCTTATGGCTGTCATATTTTATGTTCTCATCCTTTGCTCGAAGAGCTGCTCATTTCAAGAAGCTAAACCAGCATTAAAGTTTATCCTATGTGCAATTTTTTTTTTCCTCAGCTCATTTTCTTTGTTGCAAGAGAAGAGTTTGAAGGCACATTATTTGCCACAGAGGAAGATGAGACCTACTGGAACTGACCATGTCATAAATCGTAGTAAATTAATTATCGAGAGAAGGTTGTATGAGTGTGATAATAATACGTCAAAGACATCATAAAGGTTTGGGTCAGCCACCCATATATTGTTTTTCCCAGCTGAAAAGTTTGTTTTTGAAGCACGATGTGCATAGAACAGAGTTCACAACAGAACTGGCTAAAGTAGCCGAAGATGGAGGCTTTAAAGGTCTGGAGAGGAACTGATGTCCAACTTCGGAAGTGACATCATCAAAGGGGCCGGCTTCTGAAGTGATGTTATCAAAGGGGCCGGCTTCGGAAGTGACATCTTCTGAGGTGCCGGAAGCTTGCAGGATTTCCCGGGACAGATCTGTAGGGAACTGAGAAAGACAGTCAGTGCACTGCACCGCCCCTGGTCAGATGTTTCATTACACTTACTCAGAGCCTTTAGCTGCCTCCTACTCGCACGTGTGTGACAAAGAGATAAGCTAAATCTTGGCCCACTATCACAATTATGATCAGAACTTTCCAATGAACCAACAGGCAAGTTATGCATTTCATAAAGGCTTACAATAAATTCTTTACAGTAAATATTAGCCTCTAGACCCACTGCTAATTTGTAATTGTATTTCTGCCATAAAACCTAGTGACTACCACCCATACAGGGAAGATGTTTAATGCTGAGTAGGAAAGGCCATTGTGAACATGACCATTGCTTATAGCAATCACACTTTCTTAAATTCAGACCAGAGTGCTCAAAGACACAGTTTGAGAAAATGAGACTCACAACAATAGCATGGACCCTGATGAATTACCACATCAGCAGAATACATTTGTGCAATGTTGCTTTTAAGAGAAACCGTGATGACATCAAGCAGCTAAGGTATTAGTATGTTCAGGTAATGTGTCTATTCAACAGCACTTGGTGCACTATAGGAAACGGAATTCACTACCTGATTGGTTTTACTGTAGTTAACAGTAATGTTTTCACTTTACAGCCTACTCTGAATTCCTTAAGAGAGTTATTGAGCTGGAGGCAAGTCTAGCATTCTGTAAAATTATTTATGCGGGATGTGGATACTAAACTTCAGTTTATTAAAAACACACTGAAAGGGATGGAATTTAACAGGAGAGAAGGGAGGCAATAACATTGTGTTTATGTGTGTGAGGCATTGTTATTCAGTGGGTTACTGATGCCCAGTTTGCAAATAAGGCCATACAAGGCAAAGCTGACAGGAAAGTTTGGCCTTTTGCCATTCCCACACAGTCTTAAACAGGACTGCAGCTCATTCAAGATTCAAGTTTGCCTTCTCTTTCCACCTTATTTCCCATCCCTTTTCTCATCCTTTTAGATCAAAGGCTCCAAAGCTCAGTCCTGGGGGACCCTGTGGCTGTGCATTTTGATTCCAACCAATTTCATGATCAGCATCTCAATCTTTCTTTCAGTTTACTGAGGTGCCATTTTTTTGATCATATTATAAGAAATTCTGGAATATTTTGTTTATTGGCAAATCTTTAAAAGTTGAACTTTACTTTGTCATTGTTTGAATTTGCCCATTTCTATAGGGTTTGCTCTTTAAATTACCTTCAAAAATTTAGCAGGACAGGCTAGAGATGTGAATGACTTATTATCAGAGCTGTAGTAATACAAAGAGTATTTGGAGGATGAAGGAGAAAGTTAAAAGACAAGAGAGTTTAAAAATAGTGTTAGAGAAAGGTCCAAAATAGAGAAGCAAAACATGTCAAAGGCAGTTTTTCTAAACTTCAATGTACACTACTAAAGACATGATGAAAAAGACACCATCCTGCAAGAAATTCTTGCATCAGTTATTATTGAATCTCTCAAAGTAGAGTTCCTGTAAAAAACACTTCTCTGTGGATAACTATAGTAAGAATGGCATCAACAGCAAGTACTTGTGTTTTTTTCCTTGGAATCAATCTAATTGCAGAATCCCATTGAATGTTGCACTGATCATGAAGAGTGACTTAAGCGAATATCCAGTAAAAACAACCAACTCTGGCTGATTAATTGCTTTAAAAGTACTACAACCCAATGCTTCCGAGTACAAATGCTTCATACAGCTTGTCTCACTTCTGATGTCAGGAGCATAATTTAGTTTTATGAGCTTTGAAAGGTGAAGACATGAAAGAAATGTAGTTTTATGAGTCCCAGATAATGGGCAGTGCACTGCCTTAGGGGACAGGATAAACACACCACACACAGATAAGCTTCATAAGGTCAGTCAATGAATGATTCAAGAATTTTCCACCCCCGCCATCACAATCATGACTGAAGTACATATGTATGTGGCAAAGTAGAGCTTAAGATTCCGAATAGCAACACAAGAACAGCACTGCATGAGGGACTGAATATCTAGCACTATCAGGTTGTATGGGGTGGATCGTCATATCTTGATTTGCTTTCACTTTGGCGTATAAGTTTGTTTAATAACAGTATAATATTTAACTAAATTACTGTCTGCTTTTTTTGGCTTGCACTTCTATTTACTGTACAACCTTGGACTAAACAAATTAGGTCAATATATTTCTATAATGCAGTAAAATATACAGAATAAAATGCTGTATAGAATCAATACTATTGTACAATACAGACTAAAGTATGGCTTGCAGAAAACTGATAAAGTAACTTGAATTAGAAAAAAAACATAGGCCGTATACACTAAGTGCTGTAAAAGGTTAGAGTAACAGAATTGTATTTCTAGTTACATTACCGCCAGGGGCTAAGTACATTAATTAAGTCAGCAAGGGAAGAGGACACTCCAATAAATTTAATACAGTAGCATGATACAGAATAAAGTTTGAGTTGTATATCCAAGTGCTGTTAAAGATCACATTAAAAATGAATTAGACATTACATTGCGAGTTCTCATTAAAAAGAATCTGCAAAGGTAAAAGGAGGAGTTTTGAGATGAGGCATCCTGAAAAGCCTTTCCATGATAAAACGGGCAAAAAAACCTAAGTACACAGGTGCATAATGTAATAAATAAGGTTCAGGTGAAGAATGATCCAATTGCTGTTTTATGCTAATCATAAATAATTACTAATCCAGAAAGACAAGTTGCTCTCTCCACCATTTACCTATCAAACCTAACCACTGAATTAGGGGTCTCAATCATTTGCACCAAAAAGAAAAGACGTGTGTGACAACCGCAATGAGAATAAAATATCCAAAAGAAATATCCTTTTTTTTATTGCGAAATAAGATTAGAAGAGGTAAAAGTGATAGAAACAGAAAATTCTGGAATAATAAAATACAGAATAAATCCAGTCTTCTCCTTGCTCAACTCATCTATACTTCTAACCAAATTCAATCCTCCCAAATCTATCCTCCCTCTGATGGTCAAAGGTCTCTTTGCCCCATTTTTGCAATTCATTGATTTAAGATCGAGACTTTTACAATGAACATAGGTTTCCAATTTCAGCATAGTGGGGATAGGGGAGTTACTTCTGGCTTACAGTATGCAGCTACTTTCCCATGATAATGCCTGCCAATTAGACAGCCTTGGAGAATACTGTACATGTTTCAATAATAACCCTATAACATCCTCTGCACTTGAAAAGAGTAACCCAGTCTAGCAGATGCCACTCCTTATTAGGGCTTTTGTTTCACTCTGACCTGACCATTTCATTTAGCTCTTTCACCACCTACTTGCCAGGCTGGCACACAGTCACAATAGTCACTAACATACCAGCCAGTTGTGGAACTTAGAATAATATACGTACCTTCATCCATGGTCTCTCAGCCACAAAAAAAAACAAATATAAAATAGAAGTCTTACTCAAAATCTCAAACTTTTATCTTTTTATCCTTTATCAAACTTTTAAACCATCATCTAGTAAGTAAATAAAAATAGGACATGGTGTTCAAAAAGGAGCCTCCATGGAACACATAAGACTATGAGGCAAGGGGGTAGGCATCATTTTTCTCTCTGCTGAAAAGAGAAGTGGGCAAACCACCAGGGAATCAGCAGAGTATGATTGCAAGAACAGCAAGGTTAATATTAAAAGTTGAATAATGTGACAAGTAGATTGTTGTGAAGAATTAAGAGGAAGAAACGGAACAAAATGTGAAGAATATTGATAAAAAGACATGAGTTAAATATAAGACCGATGGCCCGTTGAAGGCATTTTCCGTCCTCATTGTTTTGGTAGTGCTTCTGTGACCCAGACAAAGTGTAGGAGTAGGGGAAATACAATAATACTGCACTTTAATAAAAACATTAAATCATGATGGGACCCTCCAGAAAACACAGTTCCAAGACCTTTTCTCTAGAAATTGATTTTGCTGAAAAATACATATATATTACATATACAAAATGCATTAAATCTATTCTAGATTTTGACCCTATATAGATCTTTTTCAATATTCACTTAATTTCTAAAGTTTAAAGGCATGGCTTGTGGCAAATATTCTAAACTATTAAAGTAAGGGTTAACAACAAATTAATTTTTTTTTTCACGGCATCATGAATCTTAACACTCCCATTGCTTGATAACACTATATCAAAGCTGTACAGTTTTAGACTTGGTTAGTTTTATTTATTTATTTTTTTTTTGAAGTTTTATTAATTCTATTGCAATCCATACAAATGAATCAATTTTTTACAAAAAGTAAAATTGAGTAAAAGAACAAATCGATCCCCACCCCTGAGAAAGAGAGCAAGGCAAACGGCGTGAAATACATATGTGAAAGGCTTGTAAACATACCTAAATTAATAAATTTGATGAGATTGATGCATAAGACAGAGAAATACGGAAATAATTGCTTCCTCTGGGCTTTAAGAGCTTATTTTAAAAAATTACTGATTAGATCCTGCCATGTATTGAAAAAAGTCTGTAAGGATCCTCGGAGTATTTGATTTTTTTAAATTTCAAATAGTATAACACATCGGTTTCCCACTGACTTAAAACAGGAGAGTTTGGGTTCTTACAGTTTAGCAGAATAAGTCTGTGTGCCAAAAGTGTAGTGGATGCAATCACAATTTGCTTGTCTTTCTCCACTTTAAACCCCTCTGGAAGAATCCCAAACACAGCTGTTAATGAGTTAGGAGGGATTGTGAGACCAAGGCTGTCTGAAAGGTAATTAAAAATGTTGGTCCAGAATAATGTTAATTTGGTGCAAGCCCAAAACATGTGACCCAGTGAGGCTGGGACTTGGTTGCAACGTTCGCAGGTTGGATCCTGCCCTGGAAACATTTTGGAGAGTTTTAGACGAGACAGATGTGCTCGATATATAATTTTGAGTTGTATAATTGTATGCTTTGCGCATATGGAGCTCGAGTGAATTCTCTGCATTGCTACTTTCCACTCCTTTTCTGATATATTAATTGAGAGATCTTTTTCCCAGTGTCCTCTTGGATCTTTGAAAGGGAGGGACTGTAAAATGATTTTATATATTGCAGAGATGGTGTCTGAGTCCTTGAGATTGAGCAATATTTTTTCCTGCTTGGATGAGGGTGCAAGATGAGGAAAATCGGGAAGGTTCTGTTTAACAAAGTTCCTGATTTGAAGATAGTGAAAGAAATGTGTAGCTATGAACAATTACAATTTGGAATGTAATTGTTCATAGGATGCAAAGACGTTGTCTATATAAAGATCTCTAAGCAAGTTAATTCCAAATTTTTTCCAAATATTAAAAACTGCATATGTTCGCGAAGGTTGAAAGAGGTGGTTCTCTTGCAGAGGTGCCACAGATAGAAGCTTTTCCATCTTAAAATGCTTTCTACATTGGTTCCATATCTAAGTGAGTGAAGCACAATTGGGTTATTAGTATATTGCCGATAACTTGCGTTCATTGGAGCATAGAGCAGAGAATATAAAGAAGTACTGCAGGATTTTATTTCAATTGCAGACCATGCCTATGTATGTTCTTCTATTTGTGTTCAGGTTGTTGTCGCTTGTATATTTGCTGCCCAGTAATAAAACTGGAAGTTAGGTAGAGCCATACCGCCGTCTGCCTTTTGTCTTTATAGGGTCGCTCTTTGTTATTATATAACCAGTTATTAGGTTCAGGGGGCAATTACTTTTTCACACAGGGCCATGTAGGGTTGGATTTTTTTTCTCCCTAAATAATAAAACCATCATTTAAAAACTGCATTTTGTGTTTACTTGTATTATATTTGACTAATGGTTAAATGTGTTTGATGATCAGAAACATTTTGTGTGACAAACATGCAAAAGAATAAGAAATCAGGAAGGGGGCAAATAGTTTTTCACACCACTGTAGTTCTGAATGCAGAGCCTGCCTTTTCCTATGTAGAGTCTCGCTTGGTAGTCTGGCATGTTCTTCATCTATTTTAGTAATTTCGCTTTTTATTTCTGTGGGAAAGATATGAAAGTAATCTGTCCTCTTAAGAAGGCCTTAAGAGTTTCCCAGAGTATTCCTGCAGAAATCTCTGAGGATGTATTTGTCTCTAGGAAGAAATTGATTTGTTTGGATATGAATTCTGTATAATTCTCGTCTGCTAATAGAAGCTGGTTGAGACGCCATCTGCGAGGTGAGTGTGTGGGGCTTAGTAACTTATCTCCAAGATCAGAGGTGCATGGTCAGAAATAACAATAGCAACGTATTTGCAAGATTTAATCATAGGCAAAAAGTTATTATCTATAAAGAAATAATCAATCCTTGAGTAGCAATGATGTGAGTAAAAAGAATATGTTCTTGAGTTTGGGTTTCAAAACCTTCAGGGGTCTGATAAGTTGTGATCAGTTATAAACTTTGTAATTATCTTTGCAGTGTTAAATGTCGTTCCCCCTGTGGAAGAAGTCCTATCTAAGAGTGGATTTAAAACACAAGTCCCCAGCCATTATAATTTTATGAGTGTTCAGATTGGTAATGGATGCAAATAATTTTTTTATAAATTCCTTATCATCAACATTAGGTGCATAAACATTTATGAAAATCATTTTACAGTTAGACAAGTCTCCCATGACCATTACATATCTCCCTTCAGGATCCAATACTACATTTGATGCTACAAATGAGAATGTTCTATATATGAGAATTCCCACACCTCTAGTTTTCTTTGTAAAACTAGAATGGAACATTTGGCCAGTCCAGTCTTTTTGCAGCCGGAACTGATCCTTGCTTAGTAGATGGGTCTCCTGTAAAAATACTATTTTAGCGTTTAAACCTGTTAGGTAAGAGAGTACTTTCTTTCCCTTTAATTCGTGATTCAGGCCTTTAACATTCCAGCTCACGAAGTTAACTGTCCCATAATGGAGACATTGATTCTGAGTTTTTGATGTCATTTTATAGTTTTAACTGGAATGAGACAGCTTCGGCCTTAGATTCCTATTTCCCCAAGAGTTATTGACATGCAGCCTATTATTACGTTGGTAGTTATAATTCTAAAGATTAAAAGGATAGATTACGAATAGATCAAGCCAGCTCTCTTTCCCTCCCCCACTTAACCCCCCACCCTCCCTTTTTGCCTCCCCACGTGAGGGTAGAACCCACTTCACACAGTCCCGGTCCTCTGACATACCCAGAAACAGAACATGTCCAAAGCAAAACTAGCCCTCACGCAGCGGCGTTTTAGGATTAAAAAAAAGAGAGATATCTATTACCAATATAGTCTAAAAAAACTGTGCACTTAGAATATATATATAATCTTCAGCAATCTTAGTGTATTAAGATAATACACCCATATAATAAACCCGGGGAATGGTGTTAGAAAGTGGTCCAGAATAAGCATAATAAGTCTTAATGCAATAGTTTTATAGCAAGCATGCAAGTAGTATGGCTTAGGTTTAAAACTAAAATAAATCACAAACCAAAGACCTCTAGAATACATATAAAAATAAACACCTAATAAGGAATGGAATCAGTTTCTCACAAACAATTTCAAAATTGCTTTGCTACTCAGAAACCTTTTAAATAAAATGTTTCTCTGAGCTGTAGCTTTTCCTAACAAGTCAAAATGAATTACTTGAGAGCTGTAGAAAGAAAGTGTTTAAGCAGCATACCCAAGAGAAGACCTGTCCTATCAAATCACACTTCCATTTCAAAAGTAATAAGGTGACACTGCAAAATACTGCAAGTCGTAACAGACTTGTCAGCCTTTTGGCATAATGTTACTGTCACTTTGAGTCTGCAACATATACAATTGCATCATGTTAGGATACCACAATAATAACGGAGTGATAAGCACTTATTTCACGATAATCTGGGTACTGCTCACAGAAGTGGTTAAGGAACTAAAAAAATATTTCACATGTCGAGACATTGGGTAGAGATGAATTCAATGTTCTGCCTGTCTATTAAGAAAGAAAGAGAGCACATAAATATCCAGCCATTCTGGTATGTGAAACCAAAGCCAGGAAACCTTGAAATGTCGAAAATGCGCCATTAAACCTTACTTTTTTATTCGGGTAAGCTTCAAATAGATTTAGTTTCTTGAAAATGCTAGTAATAATTAAGGTTTGCATGACACAAATCATTTCATTTTCCTTTTGGAATGAACAACACATTTATCATGACAGTACATGTACTATTATATGGGTAGGGCAACAGGAAGGAGCCCACCTGGGGACAAACATCACTCTCACTGGAGTAACAATTAGATTAATTTGCAAAAATCCACTTTTGCACTCACTTAATAAAACTGGAATACAACTAAGACTCGACACAAAATTGATTATAGAATCATTTAATATGTAGTTGATGCCAAAAATAGCTGTTTTGTCCAGGGACGTACTGGTGTATCACTGTATCAAAGACTACTACCTCTACTTCTAGACACACAACAACATGTTGTTGTGGGATTAATGTACTAGGCTATAATGAGTCTTGCAATCATGGTCTGTAATACTGTGGGAATTTCTGAAGGCTCGCAAGAAGTGTTTTTCTCAGTTTTCTGGTGTGGCCACAGGCTGGGCCAATTGAGGGTTGCTTTTGGGCTGTATGTGGTCTGCGGGCTGCCATTTGAATAAGCCAGTTATAGACCTATATGAGAAATACTGAATTTTACTTAATTAAATTCATATGTATGCCTAATAAAAGTCTACTTGAAAACTTAAACAAGTTACTTGTCGTCTAAACTTTAGAATAGTAAGTTATTACTGCTGCTTACCAATATAGGCATAACTGTTCAAATCTGAGGCCAGTCACTTAGTGCTTGTTGTGTCTGTATATATTTTGTCTTCGGTACCAAACTTTCTTCCACCTCTCAAAATGTGTGTGTTCAGTGAATTGTCACTTCCAAATTAGTTTCATGTGAATGTGGGTGCCCTTCAATGAACTTGCATCTAGGGCATTAAGCTTGTTTGGAAATGGGGGGTTAATGTTATTTTATGATTGGTTATTTTTCAATCCAAATTTTGAGGGTTTTTCCCCTCACTTTGAACAGAGCCTTTGTGGCTTTTGGTGCACCAACAATGAAAACTTTAGTGATTTTTTTCTCTTTCATGTAAATATAGTGAACTGTGGGTTTGCTTGTTTTGTATCTGCTGTGTACAAATACAAAGGAAATGTCCTTATTTTGTCATACCCGAATGTAACATTTTCTCTACCAAAGCTGGAACGTTTAAGCTGTAGCCTCAATTATGCTTGAGCAGGGAACACACTTAATGACCATACTTAATAAAAACTTTATGTAACTGAATTGTAAAAACAACACAAAAATGCAGAACTACTCACAATGCAAAGTTACAGCTGAGAATAATGGAAATAATACATGAAAACTGGTGCAACATTAGGCTAATTGCACTCTCTCTATATTGTTGGATTTTCAGTGCCTGACAGCAGCAGGGGAATGACATTCAGGAATACTTTTAAGAATTGCATTGTATACTTGATAATAAATCTGACCAGCAATAATTGCATTACACAACCATGAATTTATTTTTTAAAGTGCCAACACCATTAGTTACCTGTATGTGCTTACTAAGTTTGCAGTACCAAAACAGCATTGTGTCAGGTACCTTGTTTGGCAGGGCATGTTGACACACTATAAAAAAAAATACTGAAGAAATAAAAACACCTTTGTATTCTGGAGATGCAATATAAATAAGCTTTTCCTATTGAAAATATGGCATAAAGAAAGTGAACGATTGAGAACAATATGTATGAGCAAGTAAAATTAATTTAGATTGTCTACTGTATCTTGTTGATAGAAATGTATTAAAGTCCAGAAGATGAGAATTCTGCTTCTAACCTAATCATAGAAAAAATAATTTTTTAAATTATCTTTATAACATTGCTGAGTACCGATTAAAAGTTTCCAATGCAGTTTCCTGTCTTGCATCAATCTCTATGTATTTCACTCATGCTTATCCATTGAATGAGGAAAGTTATTTATTTATGGCTACTGTACAAAAATTGAGGAATGCTAGTATTTTTGTATGTAAACCAAAAATAAGATAAATGTAAAAAAAAATCACAATCTTGCTCTTGCTCACTTAATTTTGGTACAGCTCTATGGTGGGGTCTGAAAAAAATGCAATACGTTTCACATTTAATTCTTATGTTATCACAATTAACTTTTTGGTGATGGATTTTCCTGGTCCACAGGGTCATGAAATAAATCCATTTGTGAAAAACTGTTTTTCCTTATGTTGCTTGTAAATAGTCAAACATTTTTGCCAACATTTAGGAGTTCTCATAAACAAACGGGAACCAGAAAATGACTACCGTTTACTGCAAACCTCTTTACTCATTTACTGTAAGTGTGTCACAGGTTGCAGAAGCCTAGGAGAAAATAGCATCCTTCGAACACAGAAAAAACAACCCTGGACATGTACACTACCAAGGTAACAATCAATCTAATCTTTATGATGTGGAAGCAAAATATATGATGGGTCAGAGTTGCTGCTATGCTGACATCCATGCACAAGGTTCAAACCCAGACTCCTGGAGCTGAGTGATAGCTGAGCTTAGTCTCTGTGTCACTATTAAAAGTATTTATTAGTTAAGCAGAGATAATAGCAAAGCTGAGGATTTAAAATATGAAGGTACTGCTTTAATTTGATAACCTGCAATTGAGAAACAGGGAAATGGTTCAGAAGTTTGAAAAGAAATGTAGATGAGCTGGTGCATCTTCTTTGCACATTTAGAGAATGGTGCAGTATATTTTTTATAGTTTAAGCGATATATCAATCAGGCTACACACGCAAGAGCAGAGATGGAGAAATTGTCCACTACCAAAGATAGGCTTGTAATTGTCATGGACTTTACCATGTCTCTCTTTAATCAACTTCCAAAGATTCTGAAGTTTGGGACACTTCAGTTTAGAGAACCAAGTTCTTAAATTATTGCAGGAAAAAAAGGTTGCCAGGACCGACTCTTCAAAAATTATCAAAGTTTAATTGAGCACCCTTGACCTTCTCACCATACTTCCTCACATGACTGGCATCAAACGATACTCCCCAGGCACTAACACAACTCACCATAAAGTTTCATATTTCAATTTTTGAGTGTCATTTTATTTTCTTTCCTTGGATATGGAGCTACTTTTATATCTCTTGCTCTTAACTATTATTCAGATGTTAGTTTAGTTTAAATGTCAGTAGGCACTCCACTGCTAGTTTAGGTGTCAAATGTAACCACAAGACACTTCCAGAAACCTCTTAGAAAGTGAAGCCTTAAACATTAAGTCCAGTTGTGATTAAATCATTAATTGAATATTGCAGAATAAAAGGGATGCAAACTGTTTCAAAGTGACATGTTGAGCACAGGTTGACTTAGAAGCCAGTTTTACTCTGTTATTCATTTGACCTATACTCTCTTTACAGCAATTCTAAATGATTTGTTGACAGGGTTACACTACATGGCTATTTAACCTGTAATATGGCTCTTTTAAAATAATGTGCTATACACTGTGAAGTAACTGCAAGGCCAACTGGCACAGAAGCTTAGCTTGGCTTTGAAGTATTTATCTTTTTAATCCCTTCCAAAAGTTTAACCCTCATCTTAGCTGTGGAAAGGAACAACAAGGCAGTTGCAGAGTGCTTGCCAGGGTGAATAACAATGTGGGTCTTCTATATACCCCACAGTCTGCAGTCTGTTAAGATCTGGCAAAAACTACAAAAGTTCTGAGTTTTGGTCTTGTCCATTTCGGGAGATGGATGTCTAAGGTGGAACTATGTTAGCAGTGGTGTTATTTTTCCTTTTTTTATCATCCAGAGGTATTCTATATTTATTCAACCCAAGGGGCTTTGGTTGTAATATATGCAAGCATATGTAAGCTTGAGTGGTAGAAAAAAGGCTCAGAAAGAAATCGAAGAAAGGTAAAGCTTCATCCAAGCCTAAACAGCACTCAAGTTCAAGGTCCAGGTATGGCATGCCCGAGACTGACCTAGAACAGATAGATGAAAGGACAGATCTCCCGGGACCTGACGCTGTTGTATCATCTCCAGCCGAGAGCGAAAGTGGGAGCAAATGTGCAAGTGAGTTGGGCCAGGAGTACTTGCCAATTCTGTAAGGTTCATTGAAACAACCCTCGTAAGCCTGCAACATCAACTTCAACTGGGCTTGCTACTCCACCCACGGAGCACGGAAAAGACTGAAACGAATTGCTTGAGTGGAAAGTAACAATTACTGCTCTCGGGGGGAAATGAAGGAGCTAAAAGAATAATATACAATATATAGGTTACAAATGATACAACTAATATAAGGAAAGATATACAGGATATACAAATGAGAAGCTGCTTCAGGATATTAAAGACCAGGAGAAATGTTTAAGTAACCACTTTGAGGCAACCTTTAAAGGTATGCTAGAAAAAAATGTGGGAAAAAAATCAAGGAAAATACACAGGAAAATGTATAAGTTTGAGAATAAATTTAGAGCACTTGGTGCTCAGTTTGAAGATGTTAAGCAAACATTCACAACTCATATTGAAATAGTTGAACAACTGGCATCTACCGCTGACGGAAATGTAACGGCAGCAAACTCTGAATGCAAAGTGCTTGGAGACAGACTAGCTGCACTGGAAGATGGATACAGAAGAAACAACAACAGAATCGAAGGTCTCCCTGAAAACCATGAAATTCCAATCCCAGTGGAACTCATAGCTGAACTATTCACTAAAATAATTGCAGAAGACTTCAAATCAGACACCGAGATAGCAGCAGCTTACCGGTTAGGTGGATCGAATATTTCAAAGCCTAGAAGAAACACTGTGCATTTTGAGAAATTAGTCTAAATTAAATATATTTCTCAGACAGAAATGAGATTGTATTTGAAAATAACCACATTTGTATTTCTCTGATTTGTCATCTTCAACAACGGCTAAATGTGCATTTTACAGCTTTACACAGTGCTTATGGAAAGCCGAGATCAGATGGAGTCTCTTGTATCCTGCTAAATTGAAAGTGGACATTCAAGGCAAGTTCTACATTTTTACTTCTTCTGGAGGAAGCAGAAAAAGAACTAAGAAAATTGATCCCGACACTTTTTGAAATATGGGCGTAAGCTGAATTATGTCCTGGCAAGGCAAAGGAGATCTTAGGTGCTGTTTGATTCATTCACAATGAGATTCATGCTGCAATTATACATCCTATTTCCTTCTCAACCTTTATTTTTTTGTGTATACTTTATATATAAATCTCAAAAAAATCAATTTTTATTAAGTATAGCATCAGTATAAGTCAATGGAACTCCTGGAATATTGATCTAGTCAGTTAAGTAGCAGAGGGGATTGTTAATCAGTTTCAGCTGTTTTGGTGTTAATGAAATTAACAACAGATGCACCAGAGGGGTAACAATGAGATGACCCCCAAAACAAGAGTTTAATAGGTGGATGCCACTGACATTTTTTCCCTCATCTTTTCAGACTGTTTTTTCTACTAGTTTTGCATTTGGCTACGGTCAGTGTCACTACTGGTAGCATGAGGTGATACCTGGACCCTACAGAGGTTGCACAGGTAGTCCAGCTTCTCCAGGATGGCACAACAATATGTGCCATTGCCAGGTGTGCGGTGTCTCCCTGCAGTCTGAAGGGAATGGAGGTCATTCCAGGAGACAGGCAGTTACTCTAAGAGAGCTGGACAGGGCCATAGGAGGTCCTTAACCCATCAGCAAGACTGGTATCTGCTCCATTGGGCAAGGAGGAACAGGATGAGCACTGCCAGAGCCTTACACAATGACCTACAGTAGGCCACTGCTGTGAATGTCTCTGAATAAGCAATCAGAAACAGACTTCATAAGGGTGGCCTGAGAGCCAGATGTCCTCTAGTGGGCCCTGTGCTCACTGCTCGGCACCATAGAGCTCGATTGGCATTTGCCATAGAATACCAGAATTGGCAGGTCCACCACTGGCGACCTGTGCTTTTCACAAATGAGAGCAGGTTCACCCTGAGCACATGTGACAGACATGAAAGGGTCTGGAGAAGCCGTGGAGAACATTACTCTGCCTGTAACATCATTCAGCATGACTGGTTTGGTGGTGGGCCAGTGATGGTCTGGGGAGGCATATCCATGGAGGAATGCATAGACCACTACAGACTAAAAAAACACCTTGATTGCCATTAGGTATTGGGATGTAATCCTTGGACCCATTGTCAAACACTATGCTGGTGCAGTGGGTCCTGTGTTCCTCCTGGTGCATGACAAAGTTTTCCTTTAATTTTTTTGAGCAGTTCATATTATATATAGGTCTGAATAGGTCTTCTGCCACAGAGGGGATGGCATCTAACACTGAAAAAACAATTAACACAGTTTGTAATTGATCATAACTTATCAGACCCCTGGAGATTTTTAAACCCAAACTCACAAACATATTCCTTTTTCTCACTAGTACATCACTGTTACTCAAGAATTGATTATTTCTTTATAGATAATAATTTCTTGCCCACAGTTAAATCTTGTTATCTCCAACCATGCTCCTTTGATCATGGAGCTCACATAATCATGCCCCACATAGTCATCTCGCAGCTGGAATCTTAACACACTTTTATTATCGGAGACGAGGACTGTAAAGAGTTTATATTCAAGCAAACTGATTTTTTTTTTTTTTTTAGAGGCAAGTATATCCTCAGTGATCACCGCAGGAATACTCTGGGAAACTCTGAAGGCTTTCCTCAGAAGACAGAATATTTCATATCTTTCCCACAAAAATAAATCGTAAAACAAGAAGGCATCAGAGCTAACCAGTGAAATAATCAAAATAGATCAAGAACATGCTAGGTGTCCAAATGACACACTATATAGGAAAAGACAGGCTTTGCATTCAGAACTCAACCTCTTGATAACAAAATAAACAGACCAACTGATTTTTAAATCACAACATCAATTCTACAGAGAGAAGGCTAATAGATCTTAGCTCAACAAATCCACAAGCAGGAAGTTTGCAATACCAGTAATTACTAAAACAGGCGGAGATGAAATCATCCTAAAAATTTAATGCACACATTTAGAGACTATTACAAGTCCTTATATTGTACTCAGTTTAAAGAACACAAGACACAACCTAATGCATTTTTGGAAGCATTAGATACCACAACTAGATACTCTCAGTGCAGAGGAATTGGATAAACCTCTGACACTCTCAGAGTTACTAGATAATATAAACTCACTTCAAAGTGGGAAAGCAGCAGGCCCTGATGGCTACCCCACCGAAGTTTATAAATATTTTTCAAGTAAGTTAGGTTGTCTTTTATTAGCATCATTTACAGGAGCTAAAGAGAATAAAATTCTACCTCAAACTTTTGCAAAAGCATTAATTATTGTCTTTCCTAAGAAAAATAAGGACTTGCTGCAATTTCCATCATACAGACCAATCTCACTTGAATAATGATGTTAAGATATTCTCCAAAGTTCTAGCTAGAAGGATTGAGAAAGTGCTGCCTTCAGTAATATCACAAGACCAAACAGGATTTACTAAAGGCAGATACTTAGCTTACAATCTTTGACGCCTGTTTAATGTAATATATTCACCCACAAAGTCTAACACCCCGGAGATTATATTATCTTTAGAAACAGAAAAGGCATTTCATATGGTTGAATGGGACTGTCACTACATTGGAGAAATATTGGTTTGTTCCGAACATATGTGCATGGATCAAACTACTGCATATCATTCCAGAAGCTTCTGTTTGTATTGACAACATTACTTCAGACTACTTCAGACTAGAACGTGGTGCAAGACAAGGCTGCCCATGTCATCACTGCTTTTTGCAATCGACATAGAGCCACTGGCATTTCACTTTCGAAATGCTTATGAGATAAAGGGGATTATCAGAGAAGGACTTCAACAGAAAATATCACTATATGCAGTTGATATGGTACTATATACATCAGATCCACAAAACGCTGTGCCTGCAGTCCTAACAGCAGTAGCACAATTTCAAAAGACTACTTCTAGAGTCAAAATTAATTTGAATAAAAGTGTGCTCTTTCCAGTGAACTCTCTATCACACAATATTAGATTGGACTCCTTCCCTTTTATCATTGCAGATCAGTTTAAATACCTAGGAGTAAACCTCATAACAAAGCTCTTTATAAACAAATTTTTGCTGTCTGCATGGAAAAACTTAAGCAAGACTTGCATAGACGTTCTACCCCTTGTCTCACTTTAGCTGGAAGAATTAACACTGTCAAGATGAATATCCTACGTATTTCTATTTCAAAGCATTCCAATATATATTAACAAATCATTTTTTAAGAAGTTAGATGCAATCATAACATCATTTATTTGGAACTCAAAACATCCACGTACCCAAAGGGCGACCCTACAGAGACCTGGCTCTACTTAACAACCTATTTTATTACTGGGCAGCAAGCTATGAAATATACAAGTTATAAAAATCTCTAACCAATGACTCACATAGATGAACACACATAGGCTTGGTCCGTAATAGAAATAAAATGCGGCAGTACTTCTTTATATTCCTTGCTTTGTACCCTATTAAATAAAAGTTATTGCCAATATACTAATAACCCAATATTGCTTCATTCACTCAGAATATGGAACGAATTTAGGAAGTACTTCAAAACAGAGAAGCTTTTATCTGTGGCACCCCTGCACGATAACCACCTTTTTCCACCCTCTCAAACGTACACAGTTTTAATTGTTTAGAAAACAAACAGGATTAAATCACTTAGAAATCTGTACATAGATAATATGTTTGCATCCTATAAACAATTACACTCCAAATTTACCTTTCCATCACACAATTCTTTTCACTATCTCCAAATTAGAAACTTTGCTAAACAAAATCTGCCCAATTTTTCTCACTTCCCACCTACTTTTATTCCGGAAGAAACATTCAGTCTTGAGGACTCAGACAGGATTTCTGTAATATATAAAAACATTTTAAATTTCCCCCTTTTCAAAGATCCCAGGGTACAGTGGTAAAAGGACCTCTTACTCAACATTTCAGAAAGTGAGGGGAAGGCAGCCATGTACAGAATTCACTCTAGCCCCATTTTGGCAAGGCATACAATTATTCAACTTAAATTTTCTTAATCGAGCACATCTGTCTCATTTAAAATAGAGCTCCAGCCTCATTGGGTCACATGTTTTGGGCATACACCAATTAACATCATTCTGGAACAAAATCTTTAAGTGTCTTTTAGATGTTATATACTATTTGAAATTGGAAAAAACCTGCCAGGATTAAATCAACAACATTTTAGAATAAGTATTTAAAATCGGGGAAAAGGATTTTCTCCCCCCTGTTTCTTTCCTAGTCAAAGTTTTACTTTGTCTGTTAACCTGGCTCTCATGGGTGGGGGTTGATTTGAACTTAATTTTGTCAAGTTTGACTTGCTTTAATGGAATGTTACTTGTTTTTAATAAATTCAATAACATGTTAAAAAAAGACCTGCAAAAACTTGGACAAAGGGACTCTGGTAAAGATATAATTGGACTAATCTTTCACATGATGGATAACAAAGGATTAAGAGTAAAATACAAAGCCTCAAAAAAGAGATGAATTCTAGACAATTACACAAGAAATGAAAGAACACAACATGGAACATGAAATATTGAAAGTGTAATAGGAAAAGTAGCAGAAATAGTAAATAACATGAAAAAAATATTTGGAGTAAGTGAGGTTAAGAAGAAATGGGATGGAGAGATTAATCTAGAGAAAGGATAAGTGATGAAATATTCAGAACTACCAACAAAGAACTGAGCAAAAAATGGTGTAGAAATCAATGTGATGGATTTTATTTAACAGAACAATAAAAGATGGGAAGGAATTAGTTCAAGGATAATAGAAACAGAGTCCGAATTGAAAGAGGACATCACAATAATTCAGATACACATACACCTAATGAAAATGAAGGTCCCTCAGAAAAAGTTGTTTTTACAGTGATCTGAGAAGGACATGTGAAAGAGTGAGAGGGAAAAAGAAGAGAAGAGAATTAGCATGAGGAAGAAGAATATAGAGATGAAATACTTTGGTGTTATGTCCTTTATTAAGCCATGATTGGTTACTGCTGAAGGAGGGCATACAAGACATACCTCAGGAAAAATAAGAACCTTGGCACAAAATACTTGGGCAGCATTGATAAAATAAATAGGGTCCAAACAACAAAAGCATAGGTTTTATCAGCAATAACGGCACCAGTTTATTTAAAAGTTATTCTCTGGCTGTACAGGCTGAACACATTTCTCACAAGAGTTGCCAACTGTAATTAATAATTTCAAGTCTAGAAACAAGTAAAAGGTAACCAGTAGCTATGGAGAGAAACAAAACTTACATTTCTGGATGACTGGTTGTGTGGAGAAAAAGGAAATGCAAGTCTGTAATAAGGAGCCTCCTAGAATGATTTGGTGGCTGCATTAACAACTATATATATATATATATATATATATATATATATATATATATATATATATATATATATATATATATATATATATATATATATACATACATATACACAGTGGTGTGAAAAACTATTTGCCCCCGTCCTGATTTCTTATTCTTTTGTATGTTTGTCACACAAAATGTTTCTGATCATCAAACACATTTAACCATTAGTCAAATATAACACAAGTAAACACAAAATGCAGTTTTTAAATGATGGTTTTATTATTTAGGGAGAAAAAATCCAAACCTACATGGCCCTGTGTGAAAAAGTAATTGCCCCTTGTTAAAAATAACCTAACTGTGGTGTATCACACCTGAGTTCAATTTCCGTAGCCACCCCAGGCCTGATTACTGCCACACCTGTTTCAATCAAGAAATCACTTAAATAGGAGCTGCCTGACACAGAGAAGTAGACCAAAAGCACCTCAAAAGCTAGACATCATGCCAAGATCCAAAGAAATTCAGGAACAAATGAGAGCAGAAGTAATTGAGATCTATCAGTCTGGTAAAGGTTATAGAGCCATTTCTAAAGCTTTGGGACTCCAGCAAACCACAGTGAGAGCCATTATCCACAAATGGCAAAAACATGGAACAGTGGTGAACCTTCCCAGGAGTGGCCGGCCGACCAAAATTACCCCAAGAGCACAGAGACGACTCATCCGAGAGGTCACAAAGACCCCAGGACAACGTCTAAAGAACTGCAGGCCTCACTTGCCTCAATTAAGGTCAGTGTTCACGACTCCACCATAAGAAAGAGACTGGGCAAAATGGCCTGCATGGCAGATTTCCAAGACGCAAACCACTGTTAAGCAAAAGAACATCAGGGCTCGTCTCAATTTTGCTAAGAAACATCTCAATGATTGCCAAGACTTTTGGGAAAATACCTTGTGGACTGATGAGACAAAAGTTGAACTTTTGGAAGGCAAATGTCCGTTACATCTGGCGTAAAAGGAACACAGCATTTCAGAAAAAGAGCATCATACCAACAGTAAAATATGGTGGTGGTAGTGTGATGGTCTGGGGTTGTTTTGCTGCTTCAGGACCTGGAAGGCTTGCTGTGATAGATGGAACCATGAATTCTACTGTCTACCAAAAATCCTGAAGGAGAATGTCCGCCATCTGTTCGTCAACTCAAGCTGAAGCGATCTTGGGTGCTGCAACAGGACAATGACCCAAAACACACCAGCAAATCCACCTCTGAATGGCTGAAGAAAAACAAAATGAAGACTTTGAAGTGGCCTAGTCAAAGTCCTGACCTGAATCCAATTGAGATGCTATGGCATGACCTTAAAAAGGCAGTTCATGCTAGAAAACCCTCAAATAAAGCTGAATTACAACAATTCTGCTAAGATGAGTGGGCCAAAATTCCTCCAGAGCGCTGTAAAAGACTCATTGCAAGTTATCGCAAACGCTTGATTGCAGTTATTGCTGCTAAGGGTGGCCCAACCAGTTATTAGGTTCAGGGGGCAATTACTTTTTCACACAGGGCCATGTAAGTTTGGATTTTTTTTCTCCCTAAATAATAAAAACCATCATTTAAAAACTGCATTTTGTGTTTACTTGTGTTATATTTGACTAATGGTTAAATGTGTTTGATGATCAGAAACATTGTGTGACAAACATGGAAAAGAATAAGAAATCAGGAAGGGGGCAAATAGTTTTTCACACCACTGTGTATATATATATGATAGTAAAGAAATTAATAGACAAAGTTAAAATAATTTATCAATAACTTTTATGAAGTATATTTACCCCCATGTAGTATGTGTCAAAACCAGGTTGGTCTATGAAACTAGTGGGAAGTCAGCCCAGATGTTGACCTTGCCACAAGCATATGACATACAACAGCGTCCGCATATTTTGACGTTAACATCAAAGAGCTTTCTCTTCATATATTTTATGACCTTGTTTGCCTGTGAGCTTATGGTGCAGAGTAAAGTTGTTTACCTAAGAACTGCTTAAGAAAGGGGTCATAGTGAGTTGACTGAGCAGCATGCTGTTAAGATTTTATTGAAGTTGCACACTCCACAAGAGATTATGAATCTGCTTGTGGTGGTGCAAGAATGCTGAACTTCATTGCTCCTCTGGAAGTCACATTATGACAGCAGGTAGTTCATTTTGCATGGACATCTTTATTCTTTTCTTATTTGAACCTCAATCAGGCATTCCATTACAGATCTTATATATGCTTTTAATAGCATGAATAGATACTGTTCTCTCTGGTCAAAACATTCCACAACTTTTTATGGTGACCACTTAAGTCAGTGGCACATTAAACTACTACAGGATCTCAAACTTGACAACTACACTTGCTGATCTTGTCGACTTTAGTATGTCAGTTTGTATGACAGAAATCGTGGGACATGACAAATTACTTGACTCTGTGATGACTTTCCAGTACTGTTTCACATTTTCAAAGTATCACACGTGTGACCTCTTTTGGTGCCTGACAGAGCCGGTCATTTATGAATGTTTCAAAGGTATGGGGATTTCATCTGCTACCTCAGCCCTTTTTTCCTCTTTTACATTCTGTAGTGGTATGTAAAACACAAGACATCAAGACAGGCGAACCTCAAGGCCCAAAACTCCTTCCCTATTCTTCACAGCTGCATTATGTGCATTCTTCTTTCAGCTAAGTACTTATTGGTTCTTAACCCTCATGCACACAATTTGAGAAAGTAAATCCTGTTTGATTTTCTCAAGTTAACCTGTAGACTGGTTAGACTGAGTAAACCAGGTATGTCAAAGTACACAACTGCTAATGATCGGCTAAGATTATGTAAATGAGGTTCTGCATTTGAAAATTGCTAGAAAGTAGTGTAATGTGAAAGGACCTTGTGAATTATTCCATGTTGGAGTAATTTTAAATTTGTCCCTTAGTGCCACTAATCTGCTAGTAAAAATTTATTTTTAATTTGAGTATCTCTGCACTGCACTATTAACGATCATAAAATCCTTTTTGTCAATGCATCTAAATTATGTTCAAAATCTATCTGCTAAAATTATAAGATATGCATACCCCCATCACTAACCAGTTAAACTTGGTATTCATCCTGCATTCAAAACCAGCCCCCCAATAGTCCCTTTTAAGGTCTGGATAGGCATGAGCCATTGTTTTTGGGAGAAAAACTCTGAAGTTAGAGTTACCCTGCAAGTACTACTTAATATTATACAATACAATTACCTATTTATATGTAAGAATTTGTATGCTTTACAGAATCTATTTGAAAATGTATTTAAAGATTTTATTAAGTAGCATGGTTAAACTATTAAAGTACATATGCAATAAATGTAATTATTCAAGAACACACACACACACAAATATATTTTATATTATAATGTATATTGTTCATGACCAGTGACCTTGTGTGTAAAGGTGCATACACACAAAAATGTAGTGTATGCCCATATCCTTGCACACTTTGAGATGTATTAAAACTAATCTTGCTGTAATGCCAGGCACAGTTTCACGGCAGCCCCCTACCTTGCATACATACATTTCTGCTCAGTTTTCCAAACAGGTGGCACCCAGCGTCAAAGCAATGCTACAGTTTGTGTCATTTACCTTTCTTTTTCGTATTTGCATCAATGACACAGGATACATCAAATACACCAAAATTAATTGCATATCGTTTACAAATTTAATTAACTTGATTGTAATCATTCTGTAACAATATAATGGGGCATGGAATGATCAAACTATTCCAACTAGAATAGCTGCTTTAGGGTTGTTAGAAGACATTACAAATGGAATAATTAGAAGAGAGTGAGTTTTTAGAGATGATGATGATGACTGGCTTCTAAGTTGATTTCGATTTGCAAGAGCTATCCTCTTGGAGCTGTGTGCTGAACTGGCACTGGCTTAACAAAGGAAGACTTTGAGAAATTGTGCTCTACTTGCTCCTTTGCAAGTTCTGTCAATTCTCAGGTTTTTAACCACAGGAGCTTTTCAGCGAGACCTTGCTGACCGATCGGGTATTTCACAAACATCACCGAGTTGCGCTATGCCAGCTATACAGGATGGTAGTATCCGCTTGTCATCAATATACTGTATATCAGATTTCCTTACAATGTAGTTGAACTGCGAAATATCAAAACACAATTCACAGCAACGTCCAGTTTTCCAAATGGAATCGGAGTGGCCAGCTACACGCACATTCCTATTGAAGTGGTGCTGGACAAGTTACATCAGCCAGAGCTTTTTCCAACTAATTTGGAAAAAGGCTATTAGTTCTTTTAAAGATAGTGAGTCACCTCAAATAGCTATGTAAAGATCAAAGAATCGATCCATTGTGTCACTTGACGGTGATGCTACACTACAAAGGCACCTTGGGAGAATGAATTTGCTTATGTAAATAGAATGCTTTTCTACTCTATTAATTTGCTGCTTTATAGTCCACAGAAAGTGTGTTGCAGTGTGAAAGCATGTACCTGAAGAGATGCACTATGATAAACATGACTCACCAAATGATCAGCCAAATCGGACAGAGTTACAACTTCATTTGAATGTAATTAGGAGAATGTAAAAACAGGTAATCAGATGCATTTATTTTTTTAACCAATCCATTTAAACTGTGCTCAATATCACATAGTACAGCCCTTAAATTCCTTAATTCATTGGCCACATCTCTTACAGCATCCACTATAGCATTTTGTGACTCCAGAACAGTGTCTGTCAGCACACAGCCAGATGTTCAGCGATTTCCAAGGCAGAGGTGCGTGTGTAGCCAGCGTCTGAGGATGTGCTGGGCACAGCAGCAGCACCATCACTGCATGGAGTCACATCATCGGCACGGGGGTGAGCGCTTGTAATATTGTCTAAAACAGAACAAACAGACAGTAGGCTGTGTCTTTCCTTTTCACCTAAATTTTGATATCTGAACACTTTTTTAATTTTGGTAACTGTGAGACTATTCAGAACTGTGCCTCCGGCATACTGTATCACTCTAGAACGTCCTTTTCTTGCTTATACCACTGCTTAAGTCAACACATAGTACACCTTTCCTTGCCTCCACTTCAGTCACTGAAATTCTTTTTTCCCCCATGTGAATTTGCCATTGTCTATTAACAGAACACTGACCAGAAGGTGAGATTTATATTGATTTGCATATTAATTTATGCAAAATTCTGAGGAGTCGTCAGAGTGGGGCTATAGGCACATGCACTCGCATTACATTTCATGTTCATTGAGAGTTATAAAGGGGAAGTGCATGGAACTTGGCATACGTACAGTTTTATGTATCTGGATTTTTCTGTGTATGCACATATCTGTTTTTGTTGTCTGTATGCTATGTTTTAGTGTAAATTCTACACACGGCATTATACATGAGGCCCCAGATGCTTAAAAAAATGGTGTGGGCAGCCTGAACATGTACATTTTTGAAATAATATATTATATAGAACTAGATCATTAATAAAAAGTCAAAGTTGATTTAAATTTGCAACAAATCATAACTCTGTGTTTATATTAGAGTCTAAGTGCAGAGATGCCAGGCCTCATTACATTCTGGACTTGCAAAATGACTGCCAGTAATAAAAGTATTTCTTCTTGTTTTAACCAAATGATGCTTTCCATCCATCAAGTTATTATCTAAACCTCCTAATTCACCAGAGCCTAAACCAATGGAGTCAAATGCAAGGCACAAATAAAACACACAAAAGTTCTCAAGAAAGACAGCAATAATACAAGAAAATGAGTGGTAAGAAAAAAATTAAAGCATTTTGCTACCTTCAAAGAAGCTTATGACACAGAGCAGGGAGAGAAAAATGTGGAAGATTTACTTGCATACATTGTGATGGTAAAACAGACAGCATTCTACTTCTTAAACCTTACATCTTTGACCACCTGCTGCTTTATGGTAATATCTTAACATACATCACAACAAACAAAAGCTTTATATCTTTGTACCTTTGTCATTAAAGACAACAAAAGTGCCATATTCTTGATTTCGCTTTTGTTATTATGAGGGCTTTAATATCACCATTTTAAAGATTCCTTGCAAAGTTAGCAATGTTCATTTTAGTTACCTCAGCCAAAAAGCAGTTTTGAATACAGCCTAGGTCTTATATGGCTGCAGACACACAATGCCTAAAAGAAGAAGGCATATTAAAAACTAAGGCCACCTATACTACTTTTTTTGCTGTACCTTTAAACAGAAAATTTGTCCCCATAATTTATTTAAATGTCTGGCTGCTCCTCCCCATAGTCCTCAATTGGCATTCTGTATAGCATATGCACCTGGTGGCTCCTGTAAGCTTTACCTATCATCCACCAGCTATGTCTTTAATGCAATAAAAAGAAGCGGAATTGCTCAAAGACTGCATTTTACATGTTCATCAGTGATTTTATCTGGGATTTTTTTTAAGTATAGATAGATAGTGTTTTACATAAAGGCAGGCTGAACTGTACTCCATTCCACTTTTTGCTTACGTCATTTTGCACTCTTAGAGAATCCCAGTTTTGTCAACCTCTGTTTGAAGGCTGCAGCTGTGTTTTCACCTGCTTTGATTATACAACTGGGCACAAACCATGTTCACTTCCTGCCTTACACACACCACGAGCAAAAAAGTAAAAAATATTAACAATAACAAAAACATTTAAATAATACACATGGTACCAACAATTACTGCAGCACCCTGAATAGTTATCCTACCTCTGAATATGTTCAAATATTTGTATACATTTTAATATGAGTATTGCAGCTAATTTGAGAATCTTAATGCTAAATGTATAATGTAGACAATGTGTCATAAAGCGGGAGACTTTAATATCAATTTCAAATGGTGTTACATTCCTTTTATTATGCCCCTGCCCATTGTTATACATAGGGAAATGTTACTGCATCCTCAGATATTGCATAACAGAATATAAAGGTTTTTGGATCACAATTATTAAAACACTTGGCTTCACAGTATTTTCATTGGGACACTTTATTCAATCTAACACCTCAAATACACTGTACTAGAAGTAGCAAAACAATGCCACCATCACGGTGACTTTAACAATCTCTTCCTCAGACGTGAAGTATACTGGATTAATAAACTGAACCCACAATGACGGATAGTTTTCAATCAATCACATGACTTTTCCCAGTTTCCCTTAAATTCTCTTCCCTTCATCCTTTGTGTACTTCTGCTAAGACATACTGCTTACAGATTTGCGTTTTGGCAAGAGGTTTTTCCCTATTTTTACTTTTTTGTGGAAATTGTTGTATTCTTTGCTATTTTTGTGTGCATTTCTTGGTTTATTCATCTTCTATATGTGAAGGAAGTGGTGAGGCAGCCTTCTGTTGTTATGCACATAAAATATGGAATAGCGTACCAATTGAAATTCGTCAGGCTAATACGGTGTAGCACTTTTAAAAAAACACTGCTAAAAACCCATTATTTTAACATGGCTTTCTCATAAATTCATTTTAGTGCAAACGTGATATTCTGTATATGCATTCAATTATCATTTTTATCATGGCTCTACAAGCCATACTAACCCCTATTTTCTCTCCTGTTCTTTTTTCAGTTTTCTGTGGTGGCAAAGTGCGCCACACCACCCAATCAAAGTACTGTGATGTCCCTACATTGATGGATTAAAGGCCAGATGTCCACATGACCATCATCATCAAATTCTTCCAAGTGAAGCCTGAAAACCATGAGGAGTGATTTAGATAATTTATGTTAGGTAGAATACCTAGTGAGGGATGGGAGATCTTATGGCCTCAGAACCCCTGCAGATTTAGATTTTTTTTTTATCCAGCCCTCTGGAATTTTTTTTTTGCTTTGTTTTTTCTGTCCTACTGGCCATTGGACCTTACTTTATTCTTTGTTATTAGTATTGCCTAATCTTATTTATATATTTTTCTTTTCTCCTTCTTCATCTTGTAAAGCGCTTTCATTTCTATGAAAACGTGCTATGTAAATAATGTTTTTGTTGTTCCTCTTTGTCAATTTCATTGTAACATTGCTTTAACATTTTCTTTTGTATTTTAAGTTCTGTAGTATGTCCACGTATTAAAGAATTATGTGAAAAGATCAAAAGAGCTGAACCTATACAGTTTAAGCAAAAGAAGATTAAGAGGTGACATGACTGAAGTGTTTAAAATTATGAAGGGAATTAGTACAGTGGATCAAGACTTATTTTAAAATGAGTTCATCAAGAACATATGTACACAGCTGGAAAATTGTTAAGGGTAAATTTTGCACAAAAATTAGGAAGTTTTTCTTTATACAAAGTACGATAGACACTTGGAATAAGCTACCAAGTTTTACCAAGTAGACAGTAAGACTTTCAAAACTTGACTTGATATTTTTTTAGAGGAAATAAGTGGATCCGACTGACAAGCTTTGTTGGGCTGAATGGCCTGTTCTTGTCTACATTGTTCAAATGTTCTAATTTGCATAAGATTATCCATAGTTAATATCAGAAAATATAGGTGAGCTGCCGGTTTGAATCCTGTAAATGCCAGAAGTGATTCATCTCCATTGGACCCTTGAGCAAGGCCCTTAACCTGCAATTGCTCACTCCTGGGTATGATGATAACTTGCATACAAGCCTTATAATCAAGTTTTCCAGCTTGCAGGGACAACTTGGGGGTTGATGGCAGGACTGGCACTCAAGCCACTATATTAAAAAAAATTCACACTATTCCATTCAATTTTAACTAGTGTGGTGCTGAGGTGTCATCTGTTGCATGGCTGCACTCTGTTCTTAATTTAAGATCATAAGGTGGTTTGTCATGTGGTGGGTGCAGCAACTTACTATATCAGTGTATGCTTCCAAACACCAGACACACACAATCACACATACACACACTCAATTTCTTTTTCCATTTCTTTCCTTTCTTCTTAACTTTATGCTACCCACTTTCTCTTTTCCTCACATTGTGTTGTTGTCTTTTCCAAACCTCAAAAGCTTTCACTTTAAATAATATATTTATCATCTACTATATGTAACAAGTAACAACTAACACTGCACTTTCCTTTTGCTTTTTCTACCATATTAAATACACACTCTTATTATTTTTTAATTTTACTTTCTTAGAAATGCATTTACAGTATATTGCCATGAAAAAGAAGGCCTTGTGCGCTTGAAATACATTGGCACTTTTCTCGATTTATTCAACTGTTAAATGCAGTAACTTGAACCCAATGACATTTCATTTGCCACATATATTTAACTTGGAGATAACACATTGTATCTACAATAAATGTTTCTATATTTTTCCCTATTTTAAATTTTTTTGTGGACATTGTATTATTCTTTTCCATTTTTGTTTTCATTTCTTGCTTTATTCATATGTTGTCCAAAAATGAATTGGGGGACACCTAAGCCACAATTTGATTTAATTGTACAATGTATACAATACTATTAATATTAACAAAAAAGTATGCTGTCTCTTGACTAGCTTTCAAACACCTAGAAATTTCACTATAATTTATTGTTTCTACTACCACCCTCACAAGGACCTTGGATGGGCAATGAAGTGAAAAACTGTTTAGCCAGATTTCCCCCACACATCATCCCCTAGTTGACAACTGAATGCTTGACAGTCATCCATGCCCTCTGCAAGCCCCGGAGGGCTCATTTGCTTTCTGGCACTGAAGTAGTGATAACCATGAATGATTGCACTCCAGATTTGGACAGGGGTTTCTGCCTCTCTTTGCCCCAAGTGACAAACATTACCATGGTGTGGGGAAAACAAGATTCCTGAAATGATGCAGTCCTTGGTGATGGTTTTTAGAGCCTGCACTATTTAAAGATTGAGTCAAAAAAGTCTGAGCCAAGCAGCACACAGTTTAAACATCTCTCCTTGAATGTTCAATAATGGCAGATGTCCTTTCATCTGAATTTAACTTCAGCAGTTCACACCCAGCTGAGCAGCAGCCCAGAATACCAGTGCTTGCTCTTGAACTCTGCTGTCACTCTTCTTCTGCCTTTGTTGTTTACTGAAGCATTTCGAATTGCTCTCCTAAATTCTTACACAGTTGATAGTACCCAGTAATTCACAGTCTGAACTTCCATTAAGAGAAAGCAGACAGCAAATGAAAGAAACAGCATCAAGCACAAGACGAGTATGCAAGCCTTTGCTGCCCAAAGAGTACTGGGGCACAGCATAAAATTTAAATGAAACTGTGAAATAAAAGTAGAAAGAGAGAAAAAATACAGAGAGGGAACCACAAGATATATCAAGAAATGGCAAAATCTTAGATTCTGTCCCCCTAAATGCTGCAAACACCAAACTAAGGGATGGTACCAGGGTGTTAAAAGGCAGTGAATATTTAACTTCTAGACCTGCAGTATCTATATTTCAAAAATCATAATATAATGTTTTGGTAGACTTTAAAGATGGGGAAATGCTATATATAAACAGATAAACAAAGTTTAAAAAGCACATCACTTCAGAATCACAGAGGCTATAAAGCACTGCCAAGCTGCAATTCAGAGAAATCTCATTGCTTTTCTATGCTGGAAATGTCACCTCTCAATAGTTAGCCAGATCATTTAAATTTCCTATGCATATTTTTATTTATATAAAATATATACAATCAATTTATATACATAATTTTAACAAAGATAGGGAGATATGAGTATTAAAAATAATTTAAAATCTACTTCCATACCTATACTTGTAAGTTTTATACTTGATATTGTGATGAAGATCACCTCTGATCTGAAGCAAAGCTTTACAAATAACTATAATCAAAAGAGTGGATTTAAAGAATTTAAATACATGGACAATTAAGCCAAAGAATTAAAGCAAGAGCAACAATGAAACCTTAACCGTCCACTAGGCTTCACTTATCAAGGTTCAACTCCTCAGTCTATCTGGTAAGACAGCATATCTGCATGTCCAAATACGATACTCAAAGAACCAAACGCTCTCTCAAACTCAGTTTGAGCCTTTCATAGGGAATAGTCTTTAAAATCCATCTAAGTGTTACTTATGGTGATTAACACAGAAATACTGATGTCACTAAAGATCTGTACTCCTGAGCTCCTTTCCTAACTTAAAGATCCATGAACTTTTAGTTCCTTCTGGACTGTCAGCATTCTATCATATGCAAAAGATTTCCACGTGGTATAAGAAACTCCTTGCTGGCACCTATCCTTTTGGAGTTAGATAAACTCCAAGAGCTCAAAATACTTCATTTTTCAGCTGTGTAGCTACCAAGCTTTTTGCCATTTTGGGGGTGAGTGGAATGGCTTTCATGGTCTTTGTTGATTTTGCCTCTGACATTTTAGGAGTATCTACTATCAAAAATAATATGTGGGCAGAATTATTTTTCCATTAATGATGCTGAAAACATTTCTTGATCTGATCAACATGTAGGTGTAATGTTTGAAGAACAGTTTTTCATATGGTGTACTTGCAGAGTGGAAAAAAAGCAAAAACTACCAAGAAGTACTGCATATTCTATTTAAAGCCCCCTCTAGACACTTATATATACACTTCTACTATATATATATATATATATATATATATATATATATATATATATATATATATATATATATATATATATATATATATATATATATATATATATACGCAAACATACATACATACATACTATACTGTATGTATATACACGCACAGACGCTCACCATCATATCTAATCAGCCAATCACATGGAAGCAACTCAATGCATTTAGAAAAGTAGACATTATCAGGATGAACTGCTGAACTTCAAACGTCAGAATGGGGAAGAAAGGTGATTTAAGTGACTTTGAACATGACATTGTTGATGGTATCAGATGGGCTGGTCTGAGTATTTCAGAAAATTTAGATCTATTGGGATTTTCATGCAAAACCATCTATATTGTTTACAGAGAATGGTCTGAAAAAGGGAAAATTTACAGTGAGTGGCAGTTCTCTGGAAAAAATTCTTGTTGATGCCAGAGGTCAGAGGAGAATGGCCAGACCGGTTCAAGCTGAAAAAAGCAACTCAAACAGCCACTCATTATAACCAAGGTATGCAGAAGAGCATCTATGAACACACAACACGTTGAACCTTGAAGCAGATGAGCTACAGCAGCAGGAAACCACACTGGGTGCCACTCATGTCAACTAACAGCAGGCAACTGAGGCTGCACTTTCCACAAGTTAAAAAAAATTGTAAAATAGAAGATTGGAAAAACATGCCTAGTGTGAGGAGTCTCAACTTCTGCTGTGACATTCAGATGGTAGGGTCAAAATTTGGCATCATCAACAACATGAAAATATGAATCCATCCTAAACTTGTAATAATGGTTCAGGCTGCTGGTGGAGGTGTAACAATGTGGAGGGCATTTTCTTGATACACTTTGGGCCCCTAGTACCAACTGAGCATTTTTTAAAAGCCACAGCCTACTTGAGTATTGTTGCTGACCATGTCCATTCCTTTATGAAAAAAGTGTATCCATCTTCTGATGGCTACTTCCAGCAAGATAAAGTGCCAGGCCACAAAGCTCAAATCATCTCAAACTGGTTTCTTGAACTTGACAAGGTTCACTGTACTCAAATGGCCTCCACAGTTAAGAGATCTCATTCCAATAGAACACCATTGGGATGTGGTGGAATGGGAGATTCACATCATGGCTGTGCAGCTGACAAACCTGCAGCAACTGCATGATGCTATCATGTCAATATGGACAAAATCCCTGAAGAATATTTCCAGCACCTTGTTGAATCTGTGCCATGAAGAATTATGGCAGTTTTAAAGGAAAAAGCGGGTTCAACCTGGTACTAGCAAGGTGTACCTAAAAAAGTGGCTGGTGAGTGTGTGTATAATATTAATTATATAAAATACAGTATATAATACTTGTTGACATTTTATGCAGACAATCACATATTTTCCAAATTTACAAAACCACAATAGATATAATAAAAAGTAAAACCATTCCAGACATGAAGCCACTTTTCACTGTATAGTTTTCTGTATATATATATATATATATATATATATATATATATATATATATATATATATATATATATATATATATATGAACCCATGTTATAGAAATAATAGAGTATCCCTAAACTTAAAAGTATAATACAACACTCCTCACATTATTCAAATGAAGCAATTAGAATACAGAATGCTAAATGAACTATAAGCATAATGGTACAACAGTGGTAGGAAACCAAAAATTGGCTTCCGTACATAAATGTTCTTAAAAAAAAAAAAAAAAAAAAAAAAACAAACAAAAAATACTGTATACAAAATGGGTGTAATCTGTTAACTACAGTCAAGATTTTTGAAAGGTTGCGTTTCTCATGCAAAGCTACATAAAAGTAATTTTTTTTTTTATCACAGCTCATTTATTGAAGGGTAAATTGTTTTACATTCACATGTTAATACCAGCAAATCACAACCTGTGACACACCTTCTGTGACATTTCCATCCCCATCAAATACTGTACATCCTTAATTCTACCTGCTACTATACCTATTTTAACTGAATATACACCAAATATAAGCATGAAATAGCATCAGTTCAGACTAGTGGAGAGCTAGGCCTGAAAGAATTGGAGAATACCCAATACTGCCACTTATGTGGAAAGATCAATGTGCTGCAGAGTTGTCAGCAAGTCAGTTTAGTCAAACATATGGTGTCAATGCCTTGTTTGTTCTTTTATGTACAGTAGGTTGCAACTAAACATTGACTTTCACAATAACTTTTAAAACTGCTACTTTTTATATAGTACTTTTTAACATTGATTACTTTCAGTCTCTTCAGCCTCCTTTTTAATATCTGACATTTCTTTTTAAATTCAAGGAATATTCACAATTTTTCTATCAAATTTACAGAAAATCTCCAACTCATATACACTCTTTTCAGTGGTGGTTCTCTTTTTTGTTAGGAGAGCCTAGAAATTCAGATTAAAGTGAAATGTATATCCCAAATATGAAGGTTTGCCATAGTAAAAGCTAGCACAGGCCAAAGACAGGAAGGACTCTGTGACTCCATCAAAGAGAGGACAATTCATACTATCTAGTACAGTTATGAGGTATGTATTTTAATTCTAATTTCACAAGTGTAAAACAATCAGGGGACACTAGAAAAAGACAAAAAAAGTTTGAAAGAACTCATAACTCTTCCTGGATGACAGCACATTTTCAAAAGTTAGAATAAATGTTGCCTTTTGAAGGGCAAGTGCTGTTAGAAGCCAAGAATTACTCCCTTAGCCAAAATATAGCAGTCCAAAGACACAGTTTGTGAGTCCATTTCAAACAGGTAGCACAGAAATTGCCCAAGTAACCCCAGTTCCTTAAAGGCTACTGAAGTTTTATTAGTGTTTAGACACTACAAGCAATTATCTGGTATTTCTGTAGCAAAGGAGAGTTATTTATAACAAAGGTTTTTGTCCAATTAAACATAATTAACAGAAGGACAGAGGCTGCAGTACATTTATTTCATAAGTTGTGTTAATTTTTACAGCGTGGTCAGTCATGTTGCACTGGCAACTTGAAAGATACAAGACTTTTCCTGTTCTTTACATGTACTTGTACTCCATTCACCAGCAGATATGACCTAGGGGCACAGCAGCTTGAACACACTTAAGCAAAATGATATACTTTTGCAAGCATGTGTACAAAGGTGTGTCATTTTTTAAATACAGATTTTGTAGAATTTGACAGTCTGTTTTATGCAAGGCTTGCCTACTCCGACAGCAGCATTAAGTTATGTTTGGGGACCTTTTGGCAAGCAGTGGTACTTCTTAATTAAGAAAATGCTTTGAGTCCTATGTGCTGTGAAGTAAATAACATACATGTCCCTTTTCTGTCCACCTGAAGATTCCTGGTAGGAGTTCTGGCCACTGCATCATTGGATCATGCTGTTTCAACATATCAAAAGCAAACAACTCAATTAAATGAATTTCCCCTTCGGAATAATAAAGTATCTAACTAAAGCTAAAACTGACACTTTATTAATAGGTTTATGTTATTGGATTGCATGTAGTACACTCATTTCTGATTGGCCGTGTAATTGTGTCCCCTGAAGGATCAGTGCATCATCCATCATGTTTGCTTTTCCCCTTACAACTAGTGGTGCTGCAATAATCAACTGTCTCCCTGTGACACTAATTTAAGCGGATTAAATTTACTCCTCAGCACATGCAGGATTAAACGTATAATTATAATTTTTGTTCATCCCTCTTCACTTGATACCACACTACGCTTATGTTAACCTTTTCCTCGCTACGCTGTTACAACTTAACATCATGCCAAAAAAAAAAAAGTGCTTTGCCTGACCCCAGCAAGGAATATCTTTGTGGATAAAATGGAATACTTTATATTAAATATATATATACAGTATATGTGGCGGGAACAATATTTTATATAGTAATAGTTGCGTTTTTTTTAAGCAAGACAGCTGTTTTTACTTCAGTAAAACAGGTGTAGCATGAGGTTACTCATTACTTTAAAATGTACTCTGACTTCTCACCACTCAACCTCAGGTGTGACTCAAATTTAATTCACCAAGATGTGTTCAGGTATATAACTACTGAAGAATTTATTTGTAACAACTAAGAATGCTAGCCAATATCATTGCTACCAAATTATATTAATCTGATACATAATAAACGATTACCATAAACCTCAGCATCTATCTATCATGTGAATGATAACAATATTTACTTCAGTTCCCCACTATCCTGCTCCACTTATGTATGATTAATGTTATCACTTCTCTCTCATACATCTACATGTATAAATGATTATTATGGGCCACTGGCTAAAGTCTGGATGTGAAACCTAATATTTCTCTCAAAAATGCCTTTTGTAAAGTACATTTGTAAAATGAAAAGCAAAATTATGTTAACAGGGAAATGTCAAACTCAAGTGGCCCACTGTTACATTTGACTTTAGAAAAGTGGTCCTTTTCTAAAGGTACAAAGGTACAAAACTGAAAGATGCCTGTGAGTGCTTCACAGAGTGAGGCAAGATGTTTGAGTGGCGACAAAAACTAAATAGGAGCACCACACAGCAATTTGTACTTGCCTGTATTTAATATCTTCTCACTGATCAAGAAGAATATAGTGTTTATTGCTCAAAAACTAATACTAAGAAGCTAGCTTCTTCCTAGTTCAAATCAGTTTGTAGGCATTGCATTGCATATTCTGCGCCATCCGTAGAAATGGGAAAGTGATGATAATTCTAAGAGAGGACTTCATGTTCCAGCAGTCAGCAGGAGTGTTTAAGGGATGATGGGAGAGGAGCACATGATTTGAAAAAGGTTTTATTTCAACCTCAGCGAAAAACATGAAACGGAATCACTATCCAAAAATGAGTCATATACCACTTGACTCTCATGTTCTCTCTGTACACAGGGCTCGCAAAATTTCAAAATCCAAGGTAGCCCTTCGGGCAGGCACTCTTCAGTTTTTGGTAGCCCAAAATAATTTTAAGTAGCCCAAATAAAAAAGAGATTATTTTAAATGTATAATATTGTAAATGAAATAAAACATCAATCAAAAAAATGTTAAAACACAAATTACAACAATTGTATAAAAAATACAATCATCAACTCAAATATTTGGTTCTAATTGAACAGAAATTTCTATGAACTTGTAAGAACTGTGTAGAACATGAATCAGTCTGTGTCAGATTCTGAATCTGAAATTTCCACTGAAGTCACGGATGAGAAAATGGCACTCGACGTTGAGGGCATAGAATCTCCTGCATCAGCTTTCTCTTCCTGTGCATCGGCCTCCATTTCACTGCTCTTTGTTCTTGTCGGGGTTTTATGATCCAGGTGTCTTGAACCTTTTCCAAAAAACATCCAGAAATGAACTGACTTGTCAGGGCAAAAAGATTCAACTGTTTCCCCGTTAATGGAGAGTTGCATGCAGTCATTCAGTGTTTCAGATTGTAGAGAGGTACGATGTATTGTCTTCACTCGGTTCATGCAAGAAAATACTCTCTCACAGATGGCTGTTGATGAACTGATGAAAAGTGTCAGCATTAATTTCACCAGCAACAAGATATGAGAGAGGTGTTCTGGATTCTCAGAGGGGAGATCTCTGTACAAGCAATCTACAAGCAAGCCCAATTTTTAGATCCATCCATTCTTGTGGAATTTTCGCTTTCTCTTCCTCATCTAGCAAACTGGCAAAATGTGTGACAAGATAATCCACCTCTTCATCCCCATAATTTGCCAGCTCTTCTCTGGGGTAGGGAAGAAGGAAGGATCAAAAACTTTGAAACAAGAGAGAGGCTTTTCACGCAGATTTTTAAATCTGTTGTCCATGTACTTGACTTTGTTGTCAATAATCTTCTTAATCTCTGCACCAAAGGTGTCTGTCTGTGCCCTCACCTATTCTAGCAGGTCGCTGACTTTTTGTGAGGTGAGTTCCACAGTAGCAAATGCTACCATCCTCGTTCGCTGTGAACTTTGTGTCCAAGGTTTTCTGGTATTCTCCTGGTTTTGTTTTTAGGCTGAGTAAGTGTGATGTGGTGCTCTCAACTAACTGATTTGTTCATGTAATGCTTAGGTTATCATGCTGAAAATCAGTACAGCACTTGGATAAGAGGGTACTGTAGTCCAACATGAAATGCAGGAAGCGAACAAATTTCTCAGTCTTCATCTCCTGCACCACCCTCTTAGCCTTGGCTGCATCCTCGGACTTGACATCACTTCCTCCTGCCATGTTCTCCATATGAACAACAGTGGGAGTGTAATTTTTTTCCACAACCTTCAGACATCTCAGCCGGCTTGGAAGCCACCGTGTGCTCTTCAGGCCATTGAAATGTGCCAGTTTCTCATTTAGCAGTTCACTTATTTCTGTCAGTTCTCTTTGCTTCTTTGGGGAATAGTAGTACATCTTAAAGATTGTTTTCAGTGTATCTTCAAATTTCACCAGGTACTCACAGCCTTTCACACTATCCAGCACGGCTAGCTCGAATTTGTGTGCCACACAGTGGATTGTTATGATGTGGGGTATCCTCTGTTTCAGTCTCCCAGCTACTCCTGTTTTCTCACCCATCATTACTGCAGCACCATCAAAATTTGCATACACTACTTTTTTTCCCATGTGTCTTCTCTGATACCCATGGTGTTCACTGCTTCATCAATAGCCTCTAAAATACCTGCAGCATTTGCACTCTTAACTGGCTGACATTTGATCATGTATGTGGATATGTCACCATTGTCTCTCACATACCTGACATGAACCAACTCCTGTTCTATTATACCAGTGTCTGTACTGCCATCTGCAAGAATGGATAAGAACCTGCTTTCTTGAATTTCCTTTTTGATCTGGTCTCTTGAAGTTTGTGCTATTGCTCCAATAAACTGTCTGCAAGCATGGTTATTGAGGTAAGTGGAACCAAGATCTAGGCCATTTGCTTTTTGAAGTTTGCAAAGACTGCTAAATTTTGCCAATGGTAGTTCACACTTTGCAACATAGTATGCTGTTCTAAACAGCTTTTTCAGGACTTCTTGTTGTGCTTGTTTTATTTTTGGTATGTTTTTTGCAATTGGTGTTTGTTCTGGGAAAGATGCTGCAGACTCAGCACCAATGCATTTCTTGTGATGCAGAGATTTCTCATGGGTTCTGATGGGGTCTTTCCTAAAATTACTGGTCCCAGTAACAAAGGGGCTTGTCGAGTCAGAAATTGAGGGAAACTCACAACACACCCGGCAGAACATTATGTTATTTAGCTTGTCATATTCTAGCCACTTGGCTGTCCCTTCTTCACCTTGACCTGTCTTATTTGGCTCAGCAGAACTAAAATACCTGTGTAAATCCATCTATTTTTACACACGCACACACATAACGGTCAGCGATTTTTTTTAATTCTCTGTGCAATCAACCTCTATCACATGTTTAAGCTTGCTGCGGGAGATTTCACTTGTCACGTTTGAATAGTAAGCCAATGAGTGATAAGACAACGTCAGAGGAATTGGTGCGCAATTAATCCTTCACTAACCAATCAGTACTGCTGCTCTATATACACAGTTCGCGCGATCGCAAAGTGAAAGTAAAAAACAAACGCAAATTCAAACGCAATTTCAATATTTCACATATTGACAGTGGCTCATTGATGCCCGAAAATGACATAATTACCCAGCTACAATTGTGAAAGAATGCAAAAGCAATGACATATATTTTTCCTTCCTAAGATAGCCCGATGGGCAGGGCTGAGATAGATTTTGGTAGCTCGACTGGAAGACACAATAGCCCCGGGACGTTGGGCTAGCGATTTTGCAAGCCCTGGAACAGAATTTGCACATTCTTCCTAAGAATTTTCAGAGGGCATCTGCTAGCCCTACTACAGCTAAATATGCAGTATGTAAATTAAATAGGTTCTGCTGCCATTCCTGCCCCTTGACCACTCTCCCCAGCCATAACAAAATACTATGTGAAATCCTTGATAAATAGTGTAAAGCACTGGTGGGCAAAGTCAGTCCTGGAGGGCCGCAGTGGCTGCAGGTTTTTGTTCCAACCCAGTTGCTTAATTAGAAAACAATCTGTGCCAATAATTAAATTTCAAAGCTTGTTAGTGCTTTAATTCTGCCTATGTCAGGTCATTCTCATATCCTAGATTTTTTTTTTCTTTCAAAGGATATCATCCAAATGATTTCAAGTCTAAAACAGAGGAGTAATTCTCAGTCCTTCACTTTTGTCTCTCCACTTACCTTTCAAGTATTTAAACAAACAAAATAGTGTACAAAAAATACACACAGGTAAATGGTAACAAGCTAAATGAAGAACTGCTGCTTTCTTTTGTCATTTGCATCTTGATGCTAATAAGGAGCAATTAAAAACAAAAATACAGCTGTTTAAGACTAAAAAAAGCAATAAGCATTCAAAATCTTAACGAGGGAGAAAACTGAAATAAAGCAGAAGTGTTACTTGAGCAATAAGTGCCTCTTTTTAGGCCATTGGGTTGGAACAAAAACCTGCAGCCACTGCGGCCATCCAGGAATGACTTTTCCCACCCTAGGTGTAAAGGAAAATGCAGTATCTATCCCAGACTGACCCTTTTCAAAGCAAGTGTGCGAACCACATCAACAGTTTTCCAAATTAAACTATAACATGCATACAAACATACTTAGATGCTGTAAACAGATAGATATCAATTTAGCATATATGAATAATTTTCATTGTTTGCTAAATTAGGATTATATTTTATATCCCTCTCCCAGTAATTTCTATGGCATTTGTCATAAGGCAGAATACGGCATACACCAGCACATTGTTACAAGTCAAGAACTTTCTTTTGCTGGGAAGTCAGTCTGGCAAGATAAGAAAGCGCTATTTAATCTTATTTTCTTGTGAGAGTGCCACAAATAGAAGTACTTACTCCTATTTTCGGTTCCTTGAGATTTTTCTATAGACATACACACTAAATAAATGTTCCTTGAATAACTCATCTTGGCACTTATGTCCTTTGCTTCGACTCAGTGGCCACTCCAGTCTGTAATCTCTGATGATTTATAAAAAGTAAAAACGGCTTTTCATGTGTAGTTAAACTCTCTCTTGTGTCTTCTGCTTGCTTAATTTGATCTGTTAGGTGGGGGATGGGGAATACACAAAGTACGCAAAATAAACTAAGACCTAGTCCATGCTAACATGGATACATTTCAAAACACATTTAATTTTTTTTTTTGTTTGTTTTGGCCTTTCACAGAGTGTCATCCCACCTGCAGGTGTACTCCAGTCCCTGAGATGGCATATCTGGTGTGCATACTTTGGACGCTGGGAATTACAAATGGCAGTTTCTACATACCCACAGCAAAATAATCTCCTTCTCTTTATAAAAAAAATAAATTAATAGGGCTTTTCACACATACTTATATGCTGTCTTCTGCTTGCTTAACTTGTTGGGCAGAATATAAAAATAAATTACAGTGGGAGAAAGAAAATGGTGCAAAGGCAACTCTTCTAGGAATGAACAGTGACTGTACTAGTAATAGAAGTTGAAGAGCAGAGGGAAACCTTGTTAATAAGCGGTAAAGGGATTAAAGTAACGTCAATGAGATGGAGGTAGTCATTATGGCAGAACAATTAGTTGGCATCAGGCAAACATGAATAAATAAATAAAATTAAAACATGGACAGAGTACAGCAATGCTGTCACATATTTTCAGAGAATAGTGTTGGGCACCACCTGATAGATGGAGAGATGCATCATGTGTAACTCCTGTTAACTTCCCGACAACTTTCCTGTCTCAAATGATTTGCACATTCAGGGAAGGGAATCATCCATTAATTTTCTACACCTGCTTATCTAGAATATTGATTGAAGAAAAGCCAGAGCCTAATCATAGTAAGCATCAGGCGTGAGGCAGAAACAACCACAGGACAGGGGGATAAATTCAAACTGTTCAAATGAATGTCATTAAAATCCAATATGTATGCCATCATTAAGACTAATCATACAGTATTTGAACACCAACAAATTTCACATTAAAATAGTCAGGTTTAAGTTAACTTTGACAGCAGGCCATGTTACTTAGTATTGACAAAAGCAGAGTTTGTCTGATGCAGGATAGAGGTGCAAGAACTAGAGGAGAATGGAAAACCCTTTCAAAACATTATTACTGCCATTGCAGCTTGAAAAAAACAATAAATATTAAACTTAATTTGCAATAACTGCAAAAATAATTTAAACAAACAGTTTATTTGTAATACATGATATTACACTAAGGTGCTTTAGTTGTCAGGACACTGCAGGCACTGGTAAGTCAAACAATGCGAGTCTAAAAATTGCTATGTATTCTGTGTAATATCACTGTATTTTGAATGTAGCCTGTAACAACATTGAGAGACAAATGTAGACGATATGGTCTTTTAAACAAATTTTTACTATCATGACCTCTCTCTTTTGTATGTACGATATAGTTAAGGGTTTCTGCTCTTCACTTTCATTACAAGCAATTCAGATTAATTGAATCTCTGCCTTGTTGTTATTCACCAAGTATGTTTTACAGATGTGTGTATAAGCTCACCAATAAAGCAATTTACTGCTAGGGTGAAAGACGCAGATTTGAATTTTTTGATTCAAACTAATAAATTTGAACTTGTAATAAATTTGTAATAACAAACAATTTAAACAAACTGTTTTTCTGTAAAATACGATTCTATACTATCACATTACAGCTATAAGGGCAATGTAAACCAGTGTTTAATGCTGAACAAAATACCTGCTGGTACTCTCAGCTGGGGTGGATAACTATTCTTCCTATCAATGACTTATAAACAATGGTTTTGGAGAGTTTGCCATTATTTTTGGAGAATTGAGATCACATCTTAAACTGCTGGTAAAAGCTCAACTGAAAAATGGACTACCAGTGCATAATGGCTAACTTCAAGTCCTTTTACAAATACTGGTAAATAAGCGAGTTACTAAGGAAATATTCAGAAGATTGGAGTATAAATGTCACCTTTTTATAAACAATGTTTTTCATTGTTTCTTCCTTGCTTACTCTGTAAATAGGTTTTACACAATGATAACTATACAGATTTAGTCATTGGAAAGCGTTTCATCACCCTGGTGTGAACAGGATATGCTGCTTCTCACATGACCTTGAGCCAGTGAGAGTCTCACAAACCCTTAAAACACTGGTGTAGCAACATAGATAGTCAAAGAAAGCATGTTTGATTGTGCGAAAGATGCAGGTTTGAAATGTTTCTTTCAAAAGTAAATAGTCTGATATGAAAAATATGCTGTAATAACTTGCCATTTTAAGCAATATTATAAAATAACTCTCATATTATACAATTAGTGACCAGAAAGCAGCCTAGTACAAATAGTTAATTTAATATTGACTTAGAAGGTCATCATTCCTTCTGTGCTTTTTCTTGACCTGCCATCTACTTTTTGCAAAATTTCATTATAACCCTGCTCGCAAAGAGGTTGACAAAAAATCAAAAATATTTTTACTGATGAAAAGGTTTATTCTACAGAATACCTGCTTGGTTATGGACAATTTTCTGTGCAAGCAGGGGACATAAATACATGTCACATGTATGTCATAGGCATGTCATATAGCTCCATTTTGTTGATGGAAAGGAAATTGAAATGCAAACTAAGAAAAGAGATATAGCTGGCATGGCTTGTTGTGGACCACATAATGCAAGCTCTCATGTAACCTGCAATGGTAATACATAGTGACATAAACATTAACATATATAAATATTTTGTATATCTAAAGTTAAAAAGATTAAATGTCTTTGGCATACATCTATATCTAAAGAGCAACCTCTTTATGTATAAATTTATATAGACAGAAAATTTTGTCATTATCTCATTGTTCGGAACACAAATGGTACAGAATATCTTAAACAGGCATTCACAGTCAGAAGCACTTTACAAATGTATCTAAAGTGCTTTGCAGTAAGAAAACATAACTAGCAGAGTGAAAGTTCAAAAACTAAAGAAAGAAATTGTGAGATGTTTCTCTTTCAAAACTTAAATAACATCCTAAAAAGGATGCCAGTTCATCACAGGGCTCACTCATGTGCACAGGGATTATGGGACAATTTAGAATTGACGATAAACCTAAAGAGCATATATTCAGGGATGTCAGAGAAAACTGCTGTACCAGGATGGAAACCCACAAAGATGCTGGGAAAATGTGCAGACTCAACATGGAAAACATAAAAAACATGGTATTCAAAACCAGGAAAATGGAGTCACCATGAGGTGACATTTCTACTTACTGTGTGACCGTACTACTCCATTTTAAAATTTTCAATGACCAAATATTCATAAAACATCCATTTTAAATTTCTACAGTATTCTTCTACTTATGTCTATGGTGTTGGGAACAATCAAAGCAACATCATTGGCTTACTCAAAAATCAATTAATTTCTACAAGAGTGCTTGCTCAATTTCTAATGCACTGAACAATTAAAGTATAAAATATACAGGAAGAAAGAATGACTCTATAGATCAAAATCCAAACTGTTCAACTTTTTTTTTTTTACAAAATACTTTCCTTTACTGCTAGTTTTGAATTATTTCAGTGATATTTTGAGTGAATTTTGGAAGACTGCTGCATTTCATTGATATTTGTACAACTCTATGGTTTTGCTTTAACATTTCATTTGTTGTGTCACCATCCCACTCTATTTTGACTCTCCTGCCACTTGTTTAAGAATGAGAGAAGACTAGCGAAGAGTGAGAATTTATAATAGATGTTATGAGTAAGAGGAGATGATGTGAAATGTCAAATGAAATGGATTAACTCTGAGCTATATTACAAAGCTGAATGGAGTTTCACTTTCATTTTATTAAAGACAGCACTGGTAGAAAACAGAGAGAAAATGCATTCAAACATAAATTGGAATATACAATATTACCAAAAGTATGCCAAAACAAAATAGTGTAAATAAAATATGATTTAATTGGAAGAAAAGAACGACAGATTAAAACAAAATAAATGTGATTGTAGGAAGAGAACAAAACTTTTGATTATTTCAGTATCCACCGCCATTCAATAAAAAATACACATAATGATGAAAGCAACAGGGAGCCACTTTACTTTTCCTCTGATCAATTATAGTACCAACTCACAGAAGTCATAGCAAGATAAAATATTTAAACATGAAAAGAGCAACAAAAGTATAAAGTCAGGCTTACTTAACACAGACACTGAAGAAACAGTGATACAGACTGGAGATTCAAGAAATTCAGGATTATTGAATTATGTTTGATATTATGAATAGAGAAATGTGCTTTCAAATGTTTTATGTAGATCACTGCAGGAAAAATATTCTAATACAACTCACACTGTAATATTAAGAGCCAAATAAATCTATTCTGAGGATCCTCTGTGATGTGTAATATTGTCTTTCCAGAAGTGTTTTTAAAATACTTGACGCCTATTATATACAACCCCAAATCCCACAAAGTTGGGACACTGTGTAAAATGTATATAAAAATCCCAACTTTTTTGAGACGTGTTGCTGCCAACAAATTCAAAATGACTATTTTTTTCTTAAAATGGTACATTTTCTCAGTCTAATCATTTAATATATTTTCTGTGTTCTATTGTGAATAAAATATCAGTTTATAAGATCTGAAAATCATTATATTGTTTTCATTTACACAATGTCCCAACTTTTTGGTAATTGGGGTTGTATGTCAATATGCACAGACATACAGCAGCTTTAAGGACCAGAAACTGCAAATGTAAAACTAGGATATACAATTGTTTGAATTTTTCTTTATTTGTTCCCTGTATTAATGAGTAAAACCATTTATAAAGAGAGAAAAATTTCCACATGCAGGCATACAATACAGAAGGGTCTGAAGAATGGCTGCAATTTGACGGCAGTGGAGTGGCAATATTTGAGCAAAAAGAAAAAAAAATTATGCTGCAGGATCACAAGAACCGTTCAAGTGATACTTATGCACAGCACTTTCTTCAAAAAGTCAAGAAATTACTGTGTCTGAACAGTGATGGGGCAGACGCAGAGTGAGATCAAAAATTAGGCAGCAATTTATCTAAGCTTGGTTGAAAATTGGCTTGAGCTGTTTGACAGTGCTGACACTTTATTTAATCAATATTTGGTTATTAGATTTTTAAACACCTGATTCATCAGAGGCCTCTCAGGTGATAATGTAATTGATCAAAGGATAAGTAAAGTAGAACATTATACAATTGCAATGTCTTGCAGGAATAACAGAATTCTGACAGGGGCACATACTAAGGAGAGCCAAGTCAAGCCACATCAAAAAAAGTTATGGTTAGCCAGAAAGGTGATTTTGTCCTGCTGTTTTCTGTTCTTTAGGCACACTGCATATCCCATGACCTAACAGAAGGCTCTTCACCTTACAATACATTTAAGTATACGGTTTACTGTTCATGAAGTATTAGAAGCTTCAAAAAATGTAAATGGACAACTAATTATATACATGAAAAAGTAATTAAATGCTTCAAATTTTATGCCATTCCAGTTTCAGAACAAATATATATTATGTATCAGTTCAAAGACTTTATCCAATGGAAGTCTTGCGCTCTATCAATATTAGCCAGAACCAATTATGCTTAACCAACCAGTGTAGACATGATGAGTTCGTTATTAATTTGATCTCAATGGATTTTTAATATTACTGTGTTACATTACGGTGTTACCAGTGTTCCCAAAAGGAGGTGTTTCATCTCACGGGGCACCTTAGATATTATTGAGAGGAGTCGCAGTGCACGGCTCAATGGCAACTCTGGTCTGTACTGGAAACTGAGAAGGACAGTTGTGAGGGTTCTGAGGGCAGATAAAGAGGCATTTGTTAGAGGAATTTGTGAGCAAGTGACACACCATCTGTGGTCTAGTGAACCACGTCCTGCTTACAGAAGAATCAACGCATTACGCACATCTGAATCTGTTCTTTGGAGAGTTGCAGTCAGGGCAGCTAATGGAACTTTACGGATGACACTGCAGTTGTGACCCACTAGGATGGCTACTTTGAGCAGTTGTTCAAAGCTGATCTTCTGGCAAGGATGTTGGATATCTCTGGGTCCACAGTCCTTGAGGCTGATCCTCTAAATTAGCTGTGAACCACCCAATCTCACTGAGATTGCACAGGTGGTGAACCAACTGAGGGGGTCTGCAGGGATCTGTGGTATCCAGGGTTAACTTCTCCAGGCTGGTGGTAAGGATGTCTTCCTGGCATTGCAAGCAATCTTTGCTTCCATTTGGGAGATTGGCATCATCCCAAATGACTGGAAAATAGGACATATTGTCCCTATCTGGAAAGGGAAGAGTGATTGCGTGGATTGCAGCAACTACACTGCTCTCGGTGCCAGGTAAGGTCCTTGCTAGGGTTGTCCTCAATAGGATTCATGATCACTTGCTCACCTACCAGCAACCGGAACAGTCGGGTTTTACGCCTAAGAAGTCTACCATCGACCGCATCCTGGCACTGAGGGTTCTCATGGAGCACAAATGCGAATATCGGCAGAGTTTCTTTGCAGCCTTTTATCGATTTTCACAAAGCGTTCCACTCATTTGATTAAGCTGCCCTGTGGGACATCCTGAAGGTTCGCGGTATACCCTCAAGGTTGCTGGATATCATGGCCGGCCTGTACACTGGTACGGTGAGTGCTGTGCAGAGTGGAGGCAGAACCTCTGCATTTTTCCCCAGTTGATTCTGGGGTTCGTCAGGGGTGTGTTCTTGCTCCTACTCTGTTCAATGCTTGTATGGACTGGGTGTTGGGGAAGGTCGTGGGGTCCAGCAGCTGTGGGACATCTGTTGGTGAAGAAAGATTCACGGATCTTGACTTTGCTGATGATGCTGTGATCTTCACGGAGTCAATGGAAGTTCCGATTGGGGCGCTCGAGAGACTGAGCGAGGAGTCTGAGTGTCTGGGCTTGCGAGTGTCCTGGATAAAAACCAAGATCCAGGCCTTTAATGACCTCTTGGGCACAGTCATCAGCAGTGTAACTGTTTGCGGAGAGAGTGTTGACCTTGTTGAGAGGTTTACTTACCTTGGCAGTGACATTCATGTCTCTGGTGACTCTTCCTATGAAGTCAGTAGATGGATTGGGAGAGCATGGGGGTTCATGAGGTCACTGGAAAGGGGTGTGTTGTGCTCCCGATATCTATGCAAAAGGACGAAGGTCCAAGTCTTTAGAGTCCTGGTGCTTCCTGTCTTGCTATATGGTTGCGAGACGAAGACTGAACTCCCTTTGGTACTGTGTCTCTCCGGAAAATCCTTGAGTACCGTTGGTTTGACTTTGTGTCGAATGAGCGGTTGCTCATGGAGTCCTGAATGAGGCACATTACCTGCATTGTGAGAGAGCATCAGTTACGGCACTATGGCCATGTGGCACGTTTCCCCGAGGGTGATCCGGCTCATAAGATCCTCATTGTTGGGGACCCGAGTGGCTGGACCAGGCCAAGGGGTCGCCCACGTAACACCTGGCTGCGGCAGATGGAGTGTCATTTCCGTATGTCTGCCTGGGGGATTGCCAACCGGGATCCTGAGTTGTTCTGTCGTGGAGTGGGTGCAGCAATGCACTGTACCAGTGCATGCTCCCCAACTTGACTTCTGTTAAATTATGTTAAAAACAAAAACACTTCTACAACATCTCTCTATGGCAACAAGGGAAATGATTATTTTAAAGTTATGCCTTTCTGAAGTTCTCTCCGCACACTCCCTTTGAGAAGAAAATCTTAACTGTTAAAGTTCTCTAAAGAAAATACTGCTTTTAGTTAATAAAACAAACTGAGCAAGTGAAAAAGTGTAAAATAACATAGATATTATGCTAAGAGAAATGAAGAACTTGCTTACTCCACAATTAAACAATTGAAAAAACCAATCAAGTTTCCCTTAGTTTATTATATGCAAAAGCAATTAAATTCAATAAATATGATTTCATTAAATGTGTATCATCTTTTAGACATTTGCTGTGAGTCAGAATAAAAATTTTCGCTCACCACAAAAAAGTGCAATGAAAGAAAAAAAAAAAATAGAGATGCAAGAATTAAAAACAGCAAAGATACATAGAATTAGAAATGTCTGTACTCAGTGTAGATTTGGTCATATTTATGTTTAATAAAAACACATATCAAGAATTTCAGATTGGATGAATAATAAGGTATTACAGATTATTTTTCTTATATACACTACATTTTTAATGACTTTTTAATGAACGAACAATAAAGTGGTTTCATAGTAAAATAAAAACTGGAAAGCCTAAAATTTTAATTATTTAAATTTACAAAAAACAGTTCAGAGCTTGAATTTCATGAATTGTAGAGGGGGCTGGGGGAAATTAGGAGGCAACAAAGTGTTGTAATTTTACTGGGCACTGCGATTAGCAATTCAGCATAGGGTTTATAAACAATGATATGATCAGGTGGACAATCAGATTTACCACGATCACAAACTAAATTTATTCACTTGCATTTTTTTCTCCAATTAATTGAAAAATCAAACACTGCTTAAAACCAACACTAAAAATTTTAGTCATTATCATGTTATTACCCTGTGAATTAGTGAATACCCATATAATTTGGAATATTTCCATTTTCACATATTCTTTAAGTTATAGAGAATGCTTTTAAAATAAGGTTTGCCAGTAAAATCACTATGTACTAAGAAGACTATAGCTGGTTAAAAACTGTTACGGAAGACTAATATTAAATGAAGTCATCAAATTATTGCATGTTTCAAATGTCACATACCGGATGCTTTAATTTTCCAAATTTCCCCATCCTTTTTAGATTTGTCACAAGCTTAACAATTAACTTTGAAAGTCAATATATTATTATTGAATCAAACTTGTCACTTTAAGATTATTACTGTAAAACAGTCTTTTGTTCTGTTTTCAACCTCCTTCACGTGACTGATCAGACTTTGGTCTTGCTTATATTTGTATACTAATCAAGAATGTTCCACAGTAGCAACTACTCATAACTGGAGACTGCATAACATTTGCACCTGTACCATTTAAATATGTGTTGTTTGTACTTTCACTACGTTTGGTACATTTTATTTCTTATATAGTACTGAACATTATTTTGATTTCAAAAATATAACAAATTACAAATATAGTGTTTACTGATTTGGTTTCAGTAAATGAGTACTCTGCCCTAACAACTGCACTTTTGTTAACACATTAAATGTTGTATCATTACAGATCATCTTGTGCTTCATAGGCCTTATGAACTGAACCATAAATTCTGGGCATTGTAACACATTTTTATTTTTAAAAGTAAAATACAAAAAAACTCATTTTCTCACTGTTGTAGACGGACATGTGTGATGATTGCACCCCGTACAATTGTGCTTGTGTTGTTGTGGCAGCTTGGCTAGACACTCACTCCCAACAATCCTGAACTGAATAAGTGGGTAGTAAGCTAGAGGAGTGGCTGAATGCACAATTGTAGCCATGTTCATTACAATCAATCAGAAGATGTGCATGGTGCACTATTAAAAGGCAATTAATCTGGCTTCTATTTCAACTCCCCAATTCAAATAAGCAACACTGCAAATTAAAACAACTGCAACTGACAGCCAGCTGGTCACATCATTATGCTTTCAAAGCAATATTTGATTATTTCGGGATGTTCCCTGACATACCACCACATAACATCTTGTGTACAACCACAGGATAAGTGTACAAGTTTATAACAACCAGCTTATATAATTGAAGGCTCTTAATAATGTAAATAGCAGCACAGTCCTATATGAAAATATTTTTCAGACAAAGCATTCATACAGCATTCTCAACAAGTCTGTATGTTATGAGCAGACTTTTTCATATTGAAATTGTAGCATTCCTTGATTTGCAAAATATGATTAGTAAACATAATTGTGTAGAGATAGAGATAGAGATAGAGATAGAGATATATAGATATATAGATATAGATAGATAGATATATATATATATAGATATATAGATATATATATATAGATATATAGATATATATAGATATATATAGATATATATAGATATATAGATATATATATATATATATATATATATATATAGATATATAGATATATATATAATATATATAGATATATAGATATATATATATATATATATATAGATATATATAGTATATATATATATATATACTAATAAAAGGCAAAGCCCTCACTCACTCACTGACTCACTCACTCACTGACTCATCACTAATTCTCCAACTTCCCGTGTGGGTGGAAGGCTGAAATTTGGCAGGTTCATTCCTTACAGCTTCCTTACAAAAGTTGGGCAGGTTTTATATCGAAATTCTACGCGTAATGGTCATAACTGGAAGCAGTGTTTCTCCATTTACTGTAATGGAGATGAGCTTCAACACTGTGGGAGCGGAGTTTCGTGTGACATCATCACGCCTCCCACGTAATCACGCAGTACATAGAAAACCAGGAAGACCTCAAAAAGCGCTGAAGAAAACATGCATTATATAATTGAGAAGGCAGCGAAACAATAAGAAGCGAGGAGTGACATATACAACCATATTCATGAGTTCTGCTACTTGAAACAAAGCACGATGTAAACCTACACTTTAAATTAAGTTCATAGACAGGCTGCGCTGGCGTTTGTAATTTAGTGCCTGCCCATATAAGGCCGTCCGTCAGCGGCAATCCAATAGCAAACTGCCACGGTAAATATTCACGGGTGAAGGACTGTGCTTATGGAGAGGAAGATGAGATGGTCAGGGTGGTGTTTGACACAAACTCAGCGAAACTGCGAGAGAAAGTTTTAAGTGCCAGGACTAAGGTAACATTAAATACAGCCATGGACATAGCGAGATGGCACCAGCACAGCTGGGAACCTTCGATGCATGTACACCGAGTGGCTCACGTGAACTGGCGCAGTGCACAGATAAAAGCAACAGTTCCAAAGAGCTGAACAAAACCGAATTACACAATTGAAAAGGCAGCAAAAATATGAAGCGTCTCATACATACAAGCATATTCATAAATCCAACTACTGCGGAAACAAAGCACACGTTGGAAAAAGTCAATGTCCGCTAAAGGAAGACAGTGTAAAAAACCCGTGCATGCAGTGTGTCAGGTCTCAGATAAAGAAGAAGACGAGCTGTTTATTGATGCAGTAAGAAACGAATCGATGAATGAAACCTGTCATCTTTACAGCGATTGACAAACACGGAATGTAACTTGAACACAACACATCCTACAAATACGAACCTGATTGAAAGAAATAATGATAATCAAATCCTTGATGACAGCAACACTCAGTAACACTCACAAAACAAATACTGTATATTGACAGTCATGTTACGTTATTTTTAAAATGTTCCCTTTTCTTTTCTAGCTTTTTAACACACTACTTCTCGCTGCGATACGCGGGTATATATATATGTATATATATATAACCCGATCTACATACTCGAATAATGGATACTTTATTCGCCATCAATGATTGTTTTGGTAAAGCCATACTCAGTGTATTCATTAGATGAGCGGTAAAAAGTAAGGCGAGGGAGGATGACTTATTGAGGCATGCAGGCTGTAGTCTTGCGTCAACTCTATCTGAATTGCGCGATCACATTTGAAAAATATATCTTTTCAAGTTCTATTTAGTCCATATGTGTCAAACTCAAGGGCCGGGCCACATCCGCCCGGTGTAATTATATCCGCCCGCGAGATCATTTTATATACTGTATTATTGTTATTAAAGCCGGGTATATGAAGCGCTGGTAACACAATAAACTACAGATCCCATAATGCAGCGCTTCAGCTGCCTTGCCAACACTTACGCGTTAATCAAGTCTACCTTATGATGCTGCAAGTTATTGCGAAGCTAGCTCACACGATGCTGAAGAGAAAAGTTGATTCTGAAAATAGAGCCTTTAAAACCGATGGGAGGCTGAGTATATGTTTACTGAACCCGTGTGTCTCATTTGTGGAGCTAATGTGGCTGTAATTACAGAATTTAATCTAAGACGGCACTATGAGACAAAACATCAGGGTAACCTGAAAGACCTGAATGCAATGCAGAAGATACAGAAAGCAGAAGAATTAAATAAGAATCTGACACTTCAGCGGACGTTTTTACCCGTGCACAATCACAAAGTGATTTCAAGTGAAGCTGCTTTTATGGGAGACACAAATGCACCAGTGCAACTTGCCCCACTTTCCCTGTTGCCAAGTAATGTTAAACCAAGTCGTCACTACGGTGTTCCCAAATCGCACTTTGCTGATAAACTGGCGCACTGAGTTTGCACGGCGCTTTGGTGACTTTGAAGAACAAAAAGTCCGTCTACATGCGGCTCGAACCTTGTGCATGTTTGGTAGCACATATCTGTGTGAGAAGCTCTTCTCAGTGATAAAGACTAACAAAACAGCACACAGGAGTCGCCTCACTGATGAGCACCTGCAATCCATCCTGAGAATCTCCACAACACAGAACCTCACACCAAACAGAAACGAACTTGTTGCCAAAAAGATGCCAGGCGTCCAGCTCTAAAATGACATATGAGCAAAGACAACTGAATGATTTGATTTGTTATTGCTGAAAGGAACACATTTTATTTATATTTCCAGGTTTTGTTATGCAGCATGTTCATATTTGAATTTGTATAATTTTGACAGGATATATTTTTATGGAGAGCAAAATCTTTTGGGATATTTAAAATCTAAGTTTATTTTTATATAAAATTACATAAGAGTAAAGAAATTTGAATGTTTGTTCTTTTAATGTTTACTTTATTTCTAACTTGTATAATTTAGACAGGATATATTTTTATGGAGAGCAAAATATTATAAGTTGTTTAAGGTTTGAGTTGATTTATTCAGGAATAATATTCCTGTCTGTTTTACCATTCCTACCAAAGATATTTCTGTCGACTAAATAAAAATTCCTTCTATTTAAAATTTAAATAGAACTTGAACAAATACGATAGTTCATAATATCCACGCAGACTTGCACGTAAGAGCGGGTGTCATCCGTTTTAACAAACAGCGTATTGCACTGATCTGAAATAGCTGTGTGTGTATATATGTAGATATGTATGTATATGTATATATATGTTTATATATGTGTGTGTGTATGTATATATATATATGTATTTGTGTGTATATATGTGTGTGTATGTATGTATGTGTGTATGTATATGTATGTATATATATATGTAGATATATATATATGTATATATATGTGTGTGTGTATATATATATATGTGTATATGTATAGATATGTATATATATGTTTGTGTGTGTGTAAATATATGACAGCAACACTCATCACTCACAACAGTGACAAAACAATTACATTGACAATCATGTTACGTTATTTTCAAAATGTTTCCTTTTCTTTTTCATTGCTTCTTTAACACACTACTTCTCCGTATTATATATATAGCTATATATATATGGTATTTTACTAGTATCTATATATATATATACATATATATATATACACACACATATATATATATATATATATATATATATATATATATATATATATATATATATATATATATATATATATATATATACATATACACATACACACACACACACACACACACACACACATACATACATACATACATACATACATACATATATATATATACACACACATATATATACTATGAGGGGCCGTTCAGGAAAAAAAGATTGGTTCGTAAATATATACATTGGTTCAGATATATATATCGGTTCAGATACATTGGTTTGAATATATACATTGGTTTTAATACATCCATTCAGATATATATTTCGGTTCAAATACATACATTGGTTGGGATATATTGGTTGAGATATATACATCGGTTTGAATACATCCGGTCAGATATATACATTGGTTTGAATACATCCGTTCAAATATATACATTGGTTGAGATATATATATTGGTTGATATACATTGGTTTAAATATATATATTGGTTAAAATAGATTGGTTTAGATATATACATCGGTTCAGATACATCCGTTCTGATATATATATTGGTTCAGATAGATCGGTTCAGATATATACATTGGTTGGGATTTATGGGCAGGCACAACGCAGCCACCCATGTTTAGCATCTCCCTTTTGCTTCATCATTGCTTCAACACTGTTGTAATTATTGTGCACATTTTATACAAGCAGCATATGCTTGTCTGTCGCGTTTTGTTTCGTAAGCCCTATTTGTTGGGGGTCCTCGATTTCAAAGCACTTTTTTTCCTTTCATTATTTAAAACACTCGCGCAGATACCCGCCTCTTCGCCTCGCTCCGTCCCTTCCCGGCTCATTGTACCCGCCTCACTCGCTCCCTCTTGTCCCACCCATGACAGATTCTTCTCAAAAGCAACCACAGTATGTCCCATTTTTTTCACCTCATCAGACGCTGGTTTATCATTGGTGGAAAGCTGCCCAGTGATTTCTGTTATTCCGTATTGGCAGCATTTCATTAAAGGGCGATCTGCTTCAGCAAGGAACTTAGTCCTGTTTGCTGAAAGGATTTTATGAAGGAAAACACTGGAGTTGCTCTGTTTCTTTAAATGTTGATCAGGGATCAAAATGACCAGAATATTCCCGCATCACAAATAACTGATGTTTAACTATTTTTATAGTAAAACTAACAAAACCACACACAAGCACGTACACGCTCACACACACACTCACACTCACAAATCGTGGGTCGCACGTACTACTGATTAAGCGTATCTGTCAAGGGCGATTATTTTTCACCCCATAAAACAGATTCTTCTCAAAAGCTGAGTTACCAGGAAGCATTGATAGCAACCGCAGTACCTCCCATTTTTTCACCTCAACAGATACTGGTTTATCATTGACCGAAAGTGATTTCTGTTATTCCGTATTGGCAGCATTTCATTAAAGGGTGATCTGTTTCAGCAAGGAACTTAGCCCTGTTTGCTGAAAGGATGTTATGGAAGAAAACACTGGAATAGCGCTGTTTCTTCTGAATGTTTATCAGTGATCAGGGACCAGAATGATCAGAATATTCCTGCTTCACAAATAACTGATGTCTGTTTTTATTGTAAAACTGAGAAAACCACACACACGCACGTACACAACACAAACACTCAAACTCACAAATCGTGTATCGCACACTACTGATTAAGTGTATCTGTCACGGAAGATCATTTTTTCACCCAATAAAACTTTAGTTTGTCAAAGTTAGAAAGCAGCGCAGTGATTTCTATTATTCCTTATTGGCAGCATTTAATATAAAGATGATTCACGTCAACAAGAGTGAAAGAGTCTCTTATTTTGACAGGGCGATCTTTTTTAGGCTTAAGCATTTTGATTGACTTACAAAAGAAAATAGCTATTACTTACCCTCTTTGCTTCAAATTGGCTTTTTAAAAAACCTTTTTGATATAATTTATTTATGACAGTATAAAATAAAAAAGTAGTGCTCAAAATTATAATGCTTCTAACAGGAAGAGGTGGCGGTAAGAGTAAGATTGCTGACTTGCAGTTAAATGATCACTGGTTTGTGTCCGGGGGGCTTCCATTCTGTTATTTTATTTATTTATTTATTTTTACAAATTGCTTTGAGTAGTAAGAAAGGCGCTATAAAACGTAAGGAATTAATAACAATAATAATAGTAGTAGTAATATTATTATTATTATTATACGTGTGAATGTATGATCAAATTCAGCGCTGCGTAGTGGGGTATGAATAGGGACAATACCACGAGTTCATTGAAATAATTACACAGCAAGGTGCACACGCAATGCAAACATAATGTGTATATTATTGAAGTAAAGGTTCATATAAATTAATTATATACAACTTTTAACAAGTTGAGAGATGTCAACTGGTTAAAATGCACGAAATTATACATGTATTGCTTTATAGTCCACACATAGTGTATGTATATTATTAAAATAATGATATAAAATCATACAAAATGGTATAGAATCTGCGTCGTAGACTTATTTTGTGTCAAATTTCTTCAAAGAAGTTTTTAATTAATTTGCCTTAAAAAATCTTACGGCAAACATGTGAACCGTTGAAAATCGCTGATCTTAATCAATTTGTTTTAACGCATGCTCCGTGCAAAATGCTGTCATATCTGTTAGTAAACATGCACGCAGCATGTCCTGATGTCTGCGTTCTAAGGCTGCAGGATATTAAACGCTATTGACGTTTTACTGGGGTGCTCTGTGATTGAGGGCGGACAGTAAACTTTGTTAAAATGATATCGAAAAATACCAGTCGTCAGTTGTGTTTTCAGTCGTTTTGGCGTGTTTACTGTTCTGTTACCAAAAAATTCTTCAACGGGGATCATCAACAAAGAAACGTGGATAGTAAGATTTAGTAAAATATCAGTAATAATAATACATTGCTCGACACCCAGTAACACTTTACAAAGACATTTAAAAGACAGCTCGTTAAAATAAATGTAGCAATCCATTGTCATGCTATAAGTGACAGCTTGCTCTTAAACATTTACACAGGTGTTTTTCCTGGGAATAAAAAGGGAAAAATCCACGGGAAATGTTTTGTTGTTGAACTCAAATTTCACCTCCGCCATGTGAGTCATTAAAACTATTGGAATGAAAACGCATGTCTCATCCACTGGTCGGGACGCTCGTTTTCCATGGCTGCTGTAGAGCCGTAAAATGTGTGCCCTCTGACTGCTGATTACAAAATGAACACTGGAGAGGTAAAATATGTAAAATTGATTTTAAAAGGTTGTAGTATAGTTTTCTATATAATCTTCTCCACTATGTGTCTGCATCCTATCCCTACAGGGAACACCCATTTCCATGGCTGGAGCAGATCCATGGGCTTGTGTGCACCCTGTCTGCTGCTTTCAAAATGAACCCTGGATAACTAATATTATCTGAAATCCATGGTAAAAGATTGTGAAAGTCTTCTACATCACTTTCAAGTCTACTGTGTCCCATTGTCCTCTCCACTCAAAGGGACACTCACTTCTACAGCTGAGCTTTTGTGTCAGAGTTGTGAGCCCCAACTGTTGCTTGCAGAATGAACATTAGACAATTGTTATTGGATTGGCTGTTTTTTCATTATATTAATATTAATTTATTTATTCATTCAGCCTCTGTTAAAACAAAAAGAAGCACATTTTCCCTTAGAGGACAAGTTCTAAATCTATCTATCTGAAATATATGAGACTTGGAAAAATAATATTATTTGTCAAATGAAGTACCAAATATCCACTGATACACATTTGTAGGACAAGTCAATTAAAGAGTCCGACAAACAGCAACTGAGATATTAAAACATTTTATTGAATCTGTTCTGACAATTATAGTCTTTTAATTAAAATAATGATTATAATTATCAGAAAACATAGCCATTTTAATGTCAGCATAAAACCAGGCCAGTAACATCTTTGTGAAATAATATCAGCAGTTTTATAAATTCCAGAATGTACACCAATAGCACTGGCATGAACTTCCTTACAAGTATCCTTTGTCTCCTAAACTCAACAAATAACTTTCATATTCCTCCTGTTGCCTGCTTGTAGTAAAGGTCATCCCCTTGAAAAAATTATATTCATGCAGCAATTAATAATATGGTTATAATGTAAAACACTTCAAACAAACCTGCAAAATGTACATTTTCTTTGTTTAAGTTGACTTCTTCAATGGATCTAACACTTACAACATGGGGCACTACAACACACATACACAAATATCTTTTAGTATTGTTTTAATATAGCCTTGAAAATTGTTAGTATCTGTCCTCTATCCAAGCCACCCATTAACAAAGAGATTTACAGGCTTGGGCCAGAAGACAAAAATGAAAGGAAAGAAATGCCAATCTAGTGCTTGCCACACTGACGCTCACTCATACTACTACAATTTAAAAGTGACACCCAACCTGATGCCAACTCTTTCCAGATGGGTAGTGAAACCCGGAAAATGTATTAATGGATACAGGAAAAAGTTAAAGACTTATTCTGACAGTGACCATGTTGGGGATTGTTGATCTGTGAAGTGGCAGTAAAAAAAAAAAAAAATTAAATCCTGATTACAAAATATATCAAGAAACCTCAAAAGGTATATAATGATTAATTTATGAAAACTCCATAGAATACTTTCTAATACATGTTTTTCCTTCAACAGTCATGCTAATGTCAGAATTTGTGTGTTTTATCACCTATACTTTGTGCACATATTGAAGCTGTTTTATGGAAAAGCAAGCACACAGTAAATAATTATCAGCGGTTACAATTTAAATGTATATTTGCAGTATATACTGTATCCTGAAATGCCAAATTAGAAATGAGAAGATGATGAAAAGTTATTTTTGCTTTAAACAAACTGATCACAAAATTTCCTAATCAGTTTGACTTTGTTGGTACCCTAGAGTGGCACATATCTTGGAAGAAGTCCTATCAGGTTTATTTGGATTTTAAAAAGCCTAAATAATAATAATAATAATAATATCTTACATTTATATAGCATTTTTCTGGCTACTCACAGCGATTTTCATAGAC